>NC_056731.1:1718479799-1718719799 GCF_019279795.1 Protopterus annectens | reverse complement strand
TCATTGTCTCCCTCTACTCTTCCCTCATTAGTCCAATCATAGAGTACAATGGCCCATTTGGCATGTACCTCACCAGACACCTGCAACAACTGGAGAGGCCGCAAAAGTACCTCAAAAAGAGGATCCTAGGCCTTAAACACCTGTTCTAAATGGACAGACTCAAAAAAACTCCAGCTATTCTTTGTCTCATATAGCCTACTTAGAGACTATTTCTGCTTGACTTTACAAAGCCATGTCTGACCCAGCTCTGTTAGAAATGCTACATCTAAAGAAATCCCAATACCTCTGCACCACACACTCCAGAGACCTCAACCTCATTACCATAATCAACAGAACATGCTGGAGGGACAGGTTCATAACCCAGAGACTGCCCATGCTACGGAATAGACTTCCCATATATGTCAAGCAGAGCACCTCACTGGCCCTCTTCAAGGGAAATCATGATGAGTGGATGGGAAAAAGAAAATTCACCCCGGGGTTACTCCAGTGGCTCTACTCGACAGAGGCACTAGGAACTAAGGTCAGGTGGCATGATGCCAGGGTAATCCTATGGGCTAGGCTTGTAAAGGCTCCAAGCCATTAGCTTAGTACACACCTATGAAACTATGAATAAACAGATATCAAAATATACTTCCTCTTATAGGTTCATAGGTAGGTACTAGACTATTGGCCCTGGGGCCTGTATAAGCCTAGCGAAAAAAGTTCCCTGGCTTTCACCACCCAAGAAAGTTATTTTCCTGCACCCCTGTCTAGCAGAGCCACAGAAGTGATCCCCGGGGTGAATTTCCTATTTCCCATCCAATTGTCGAGATTTTTCTTAAACAGGGCTAATGAGGAGCTTTGCCTGACATGAATGCAGCAGAAAATGAAAAAAAAATTCAATCATTTGTTTTCTTTACAGAATTCTGAAAAAAAACTGCTAATGTCTGTATAGAATCTTGCCACACAATAAAGCGTTAATAGTAAATATTAAACAATAGAGCTAATCATAAAGACTCATACTCCACACTTTGATGTTTTCTCCCAAACATAAATAACTGTGATAACTAGAGGCCACTGGTGAACCCATAACTTGTGCGACACTCTTGTTAAAAATGAAAACATTAGTTTATAAAACTAGTTCCAAAATGATAAAAATATTATTAGCTTCAGTTAGTATTACTTTAACCAGAAAAATGTTCAGGGCATGAGACTGCTCAGTGTTTTAATTTTCACTTTAATGTGTCATGAAGGATTTTTTTTAAATTAATATTTTTTTTACACACCATAACATTTCTCAATGAGTGCGCAAGTGTGCCTAGCCTCTGTGTCTGCCAGTTCATTCCCAGGAACTAACAAACACACCTCTGCAATTTAGGACTTAACAATGAAACTATGACACCTACATTGCTAACAAACAACATACAAGTTTGTACTAGCCGGCTACATAAGGAACTTCAGCAAATCCAAGTGCTACATAAGGAACTTCAGCAAATCCAAGGTTTGATGGAGAAGCTGTACAAGTACGGGGGGAGCGGTGGGAGGGTAATTCGAAACCAAGCAAGAAGAGATTTTAAACAGATTAATTGATATACTATGAACATATCTGTTATATCTAACCTGACAGACACTTCTTGATGGGTTCTACAACTGGGATGAATCTCGAGCAGTAAATCACCAAGACATAGGAGCTGGAGAACAGCCTAAGGACGAAAGTTCACAAGGCTGATGACTAAAGTACAAATGTTCTATACAATATTTGACTCCTGACATCACAGAAGTGACACTAATGTTTGGTGAAAGTTCACACCAACAGGAAAATGGCCCCAGAATAGACATTTTTGAAGCAAAGACTAGAAACTGCTACACCCTTAGAGGAGTGCCTTAACCATAGTATTTTCTAATCATTGATCTGCCCCCTGATGGCAAAAGATAATGCAGTTAGAAACCTACTTACAAAGAGTTTGCTTGGGAATGAAAAAGAGATGAATAATTTTTTTAATCATCCTAAAGTCATATTTATTTATTTATTTATTTTTTGAGGCTGGATAAATCCAGTGGACATGACTGACCCTTTTCAATGCTGACCTGCAAGCACTGTCTGGCTAAGTGACTTGCTCAGAGTCACAGATTAATTCTCTCTCTCTCTTTTTTTTTTTTTTTTGTATCTGCACCTACTTTTTTATCCATTTAGACCTGCCTTCTGCAGTGCCTGTTTTGTTTTTGCATTTTATTTACTGCTGGCATTTCTTGTTTTGAGAAACCTGTATGCCTGATTTTTTTCCATCCACCTACCCGTTCCTGTTGTGCTTTTTAAATTCGGTGGCTTATCAGCTGTCCACCCTTACTCTAAATTTAGCTTAAGAAGCTCCTCCCCTTCTTATCTTATCTACTCATTCTACTGGGCACTGAAAAATCAAATTGGGAAAGCCCTCCACTTAGCCTCTTAAAGCTTGTGTTGCCCTCTGTTTCACATTATCCCGCTAAGTTAGTCTAACCTCACAGTCCCAAGTCAGACTGCTATAAACCCCTCCTGTAGCTCCCCTAAAAAAGATCTGACACTGTGGATGATCACTTTCTCAATTTCTCTCCCTCAAGTACTAGTATGATTCAGTCCTAGTCCATGTGGGTGTAAATGACTGGAGACGTACCTCTCTAGACTACATAAAGAGAGACATTATGGCGCTCTTAGACTATGTGTCCCAGGCTGGTATGTGCCTAGTACTGAGATGCATTCTAACTATACCACGCCACAATATGAACAGAAGATAACCAACTTCAATAAGTTGTTTAGTTTCTGCTGTCATTACAAGGGGGTACAATATTTATTAGTGTGGGAGGATATGGTCAACAGACCACGTTGTTTTGCCTAAGATGGTCTGCACCTGTCCCCTTCTAGGCTTTTGAATACTGGCTATAACATTGTTCTCCCCCGCAGTGCCTTTTTCATGCAATGTCAAATTGACAAACCTTCCGACATAGCAAAACCAACCCAAGAGAATCTAAAGTTGTTACTTCTCAGTGCCAGGGCTTAAACAAGAAACTCCACTCCCTTCAAGCTCTCTTCACCCTTGAGGATGTGGATATCTGTGCAATTACAGAGACACAGTTTAAAATCACAGAGGGCACCCAGTCAGTACAGGGCTAGAATGCCTTCCACACATTTAAACCAGCTGCTTGCTGTACAGGCAGGGACCAAAAGTGTAGGTGTCTCAATCTATATCAACAGCAAACTCACATCAAGGCTAGTCAAACAGGATGACATGTTTGAACTTCTCCATGTCCAGATTTCCAAAGGAAAAGTCCTACATCATATCCTTGCAAGCTATAGGTCACCCTCTATGACCCAAGAAACCCATAGCTCAAACTTGGACTGACTGGAGGGTCTCACCATTCAACCGAATACCATATTCATGGGCAACTTCAATTATCCCACTGTAACCTGGGATACTTACACAACCCCAAACTTACAGGCTCTGAGATTCAACACAAACACCTAGGACTAGACAGTCCATGTACCCTCTAAGTGTGAAAACATACTCAACCTGGTACATGGAAGAACACACTAACCCCCCCAGTGTAGTGTCCCCTCTGGTCATACCAGAAAAGCTGTCTTCCTTTGTAATAAAAATCAGTTCTGTGACCCTTGGCTAGCCCTGCAACATTCAGGAACTATTCTAAGGCAAACTTCCTACTACTAAGTGATAACCTTTCAAAAATTCAACCCACCAAACCATGAGAACACAGCTTTCTATGTGGAATTCTATACAGTCATGCCAATAAATGCATAGAGACAGCTATGCCTACCAGAAATAAGGCAAGAACTAACTCAATAAAGATGTTACAAAGGCTCCAGTGGTCATTAGCTTAGTAGACATCTATGAACCACTACTGAAGAAACTGCAGTCTTCCTCTCAAAAACATAAAATGTCCCCCCACCCAATAAATCCCATAAGGAGTCAAGTCGCACCAACTAGTGCAAGATGAGAACAAGATTTAAAAAATTACATCAAACAAACAAAAAAACACTCAGAATAAAATGAC
Source organism: Protopterus annectens (assembly GCF_019279795.1). Lineage (NCBI taxonomy): Eukaryota > Metazoa > Chordata > Ceratodontiformes > Protopteridae > Protopterus > Protopterus annectens. The sequence goes on along the minus strand of NC_056731.1, from coordinate 1,718,715,776 downwards.
ATGAGCATAGGAACTTTTACAAATCAAGATATATACTGCAGAAGTGACAAAAAAAACTGTGGGAGTGGAATGGATGAGTATGTACACATGACTGCTGGTTAAGCTACAGGGTATATTATCATGAGAGTGTGGCCAAACTGAGCAAAGTAAATTCTTGGGAGAAGATGCTGAACGATGACTAGCAGAAATGATCAAAGAAGGTCTTCATTGTTAGATCTGACCACTGCCATCTGACCAGTTGAAAAAAATCCAATTAGCCTTATTTTCATAAGGGAGCAAAGGGGAACAAGCTTCCAAATGGTGGGCTTTTTGTTTTAAAAACACAGTCAAGCCTGTATCTGTAAACTTCTATGCGCTCAGGCTCCCCAGGAATTTTCTTACCAAGAATGACATTTTCCACAGTTTTGTGCACCAACATAATTGAAGAACAAACAATGGAAAAGCTCTATATCACCTGATGTTTGAGGCAGTCAAGAATTCCCCAAGAGTCTTGCACCTTTGCAAAGCAAACATTATCTGCTGAATACCCACTGCAAATACAATAAGTTTTGTGCAGTTTACATATACATTTTATGCAATGAACTAAAAAATGTTACTCTAAAATGTAGTTTATGACTTGGTTGATTAAACCTTGGGTTTAAAATCCACTAGCTGTCACACCTTAAGAAATGGTGCCCGATCCAACTGGCTTCATGCTTAAAAAGCACATGCATCCTTAAGTTTCCTACTTATTTTGCCTTACTTATATCTTAAAAATGGTTTAAGATTCTGCTCACTCTTAAATTATAATTAATGATAAAGTGTGAAAAGTCTTTTCAGGCTTGTTGGCTGTTGGTGAAGCACCCACCAAGAGGAGAGAGAAAATGCTGAGAGAAGAAGGGAGCCACTTTTGAGATTTTAAGTATTTTTTCTCTGTTTATTTGCTAAGTTTTTCTGCATAGTTGCCTAGTTTGAGCATTTTCTGGCTTGTTAAACTTGATTTCTGCATTAGTAGCTGTATTTAGAGCACAACCAAAAGCTGTTTACTGAATTTCCTGTTTGCACTTGATTTTAAAATAGTTTTTTCTCAAAACTTGTATATTTTCTGTCTTTGACCTAGCACTCGTGTGAGGTCATTTACTGCACTGTTATAACTTGATATTACTTGTGAACCTCTGCTATCTCTGAAAAAACAAAAACAAAAAAAAAATCTTGCTTTTTCCCACTTTTCTGAGATTTAAAAAAGTTCAGTTACAGGCTTGCTGTTCCTGAACTGTTTGTAAGTTTCTGTGAGGCCATTTTTGCTTGGGCTAAAGGAAGGTCTTTCTGTTGATCAGTGGCAGTGAAAAACATTGAGCAGCTCCCCTGCCCCCCATGGGAGTGGTTACTGACTTGAAACTGTAGTTTTATTGACCAGTAGGGGTCATTTCCAAAACTCCTTCATCTTCCTCACTTAAAACCTAGTTGCCTCGTGGGTTTGGCGTCTTTTCAGGCTTGTTGGCTGTTGGTGAAGCACCCACCAAGAGGAGAAAACACTGAGAGAAGAAGGGAGCCACTTTTGATATTTTAAGTATTTTTCTCTCTGTTTATTTACTAAGTTTTTCTGCATAGTTGCCTAGTTTGAGCATTTTCTGACTTGTTAAACTTGATTTCTGCATTAGTAGCTGTATTTAGAGCACAACCAAAAGCTGTTTACTGAATTTCCTGTTTGCACTTAATTTTAAAATCGTTTTTTCACATAACTTGCATATTTTCTGTATTTGACCTAGCACTCTTGTGTGGGGTCATTTACTGCACTGTTATAACTTGATATTACTTGTGAACCTCTGCTATCTCTGAAAAAACAAAAACAAAACAAAAAAATCTTGCTTTTTCCCACTTTTCTGAGATTTAAAAAAGTTCAGTTACAGGCTTGCTGTTCCTGAACTGTTTGTAAGTTTCTGTGAGGCCATTTTTGCTTGGGCTAAAGGAAAGTCTCTCTGTTGATCAGTGGCAGTGAAAAGCATTGAGCAGCTCCCCTGCCCCCCGTGGGAGTGGTTACTGACTTGAAACTGTAGTTTTATTGGCCGTATTGGGTCAATTCCTGGCTCTTTCCAGCCCCTGCTATCAAGCACGCTTTAGCGCGGAGTTGCCACTAGAGCAGCATCCGGCAGCGCTGGTTTAACAAGGTTAAACTTTTTCTGGCTCCATAAAGTCTGTTCTTCATTTTTTCCCTTAGAACTGCTCTACCAGTAATCTAAACAGTATATCCCTTAACTAAAAAGCGCAGCACTTGTTCCTAAAAAGCTTTTTTTTTTTTTTTCCTTTTCTCCAAAAAAAAAAAAAAAAAAGCTCAACACTTGTCTTAAAAGCATCTTCTTTTCAGGCTTAGCACTTCTGTATTATACAAAGTCCCTCACTAGCGAACCCCCCCCCCCCCCAGGAGTACCCACTTCCTTACTAAGTCCTCTCTCATTCAGTTACACCCCAAACTTCTTAATTTCTCTAGCATGTTGAAGGGCCAGATGCTGGCATCCTCTCCTGTCCAGTTGGTGAATCTGGGAATATTGAGGCAATGTTACAATTGCCTCATGTACACAGACAACCCTCTCCTCCTCCCACATAACACAAATATTTGCGAGAGATGCAGCTATTTAGCCAAACTGGAGGCTGAGCTCTCTCAACTCAGGACAGGCAAGACCAGACAGGAGGAGAAGGCACACATAAAGCTATCACAACAATGAATCAAACACATAAACACACAAAGAAATACTCGGAGGCTCTGAGCAAAAATTTACCTAAACAGCAGAGGCCTACAAAGCAGACACCCAAGCAATCGCCACCTCATGACACACCACAGGCAACACATAAACCACAAAATCAGTGTGCATAGCAGTCACAGCCCTTAAGGCCAAATACAACACCAAACATACTTGCCATAGGTGACTCCATAGTCAGACACACTGACGTCCCACTCACCAGGCTGAACAAGGAGAAGGTCACAGTAAGCTGCCTGTCGGGCGCTAGAATCCGCCACATAACACAAGCACTCGGGTCACTCCACAGCAAGTACAAATATGACACAGTCATTGTCCATGCTGGTGTGAACGACCTGAGACATACCTCCCTGGACTACATGAAAAGAGACATAGAGGAGCTCTCTGATTATGTAGCCCAGGCAGGTATGACCCTGACCCTGAGCAGCATCCTTCCTTCACCAAGAATGATGCCACAACATAGAGACAAGATGATCAGCTTTAACAACTGGCTTAATTTCTGGTGTCATTCAAAGGGGATCCAGTGTCTGTCTGCCTGGGATGACATGCTTGACAAGCCACGCTGCTTCGCAAGGGACGGCTTGCACCTGTCACCCCTGGGATTCCGGATATTGGCTAAGGCTCTTGCCACCCCCATAGTGCCTTTTTTTAGGCAAGGCTCAAATTCTAAACCTACCACCCTAGAAAACAAAAATGGGAAGAAACTAAGGGTAATGCTGCTCAATGCCAGAAGTCTAAATCTCAAAATGCACGCACTTGAGGCCCTTCTCAGTATGGAGAACATCGATGTCTGTGCTGTGACTGAAACCTGGTTCAAGGCTCCTGAGAGCACCCCGGCACTATCAGGTTTTACCTCATATCATGCGTTCCGGCCCCAAAACCCGGACCACACAACAAAAGGAGGGGGTGTATCCATATTCATCAAGGATACCCACAGCTCCAGGTTGGTGGCAACGCACGAAGCATCGGAAACTATCCAGGTGCAATTAACCATAGGCAAAACTGCTCTACAATTTGTAGCATGCTACAGGCCACCCTCTCAAACTCAGGAACCCCACACAGCCTTCCTGAAGACACTGGAGGGTATAAATGCATCTCCAAACACCATTATATTGGGTGACTTCAACTACCCGAATATAGACTGGGAACATTACTCAAGCCCAAACTTTCTAGCCCAAAGGTTCCTGGAGTTCATAAATTCAAATGCCATGGAACAACTAGTCACCGTTCCCACAAGAGGAGAAAATATACTAGATCTCATCATCACAAACATGGGGACAAAATGCTCCACACCAGAAGTATATCCCTCATTGGTGAGATCAGATCATAAACTAATCTCACTGGATATCCACATCCCCCCCCCACCCCAAACAAAAAAGACCACAGTGAAGAACTTCTCTAAAGCAAACTTCACACTACTCAAGACTGGTGTGGTATCCTTCAAGGCCCCCGAGCCAGTGGAAACCACAACCCAAGCTGCAGACGCCCTTACAAATGCCTTCTACGAACAACTCCAGGACTGCATGGATCAGGCAATCCCTAATAAAACAAAGACTCTTTCCACCAAGGGCAAACGTCCAGTCTGGTGGACCCCAGCCATAAACAAACTTTACAATAAGAGGAGAAAGCTGTTACATGATAGAGCAAAAGCCATAAAAGAGAAGACACCTTTGATCATTATTAGTAAAAAAATACGAGCACTCATAAAATTATCCAAGGCCAACTTTGAGAGAAAAATTGCCATAGATTCAAAAGACAATCATAAGGCCTTCTTCAGCTATGTTAGAAACCTGGGTGGAAACTCCCAGATATGCTCAGAATTAGTCCAAAATGATACAAAAATCACTGAACCCACAGACATTGCCAACATACTGGCAGACAGGTTCAGTGCAAACTTCACCCCCCTCTCCCCTCCAAAAGGAGAGATAACTATCCCAGCGGAGTGCAGCCTCCCAGACATCTCCAATGCACAGGTGAAAGCTGCCCTCTCTAAAGCTAAAAACACAGCATCAATGGGACCGGATGGTGTCCCCGGCTGTGTGCTACACGAACTCAATGAGGAACTAAACCTGCACATAAGGCAGCTGTTTAATCTTAGCCTTACCACAGGATATGTGCCCAAGGAGTGGCGTACGGCAACTGTGGTCCCACTCCACAAAGGCGGTACCTCTACGGACCCTGGTAATTACCGCCCCATAAGCTTAACAAGCCTGGTCTGCAAAGCTATGGAGAGGATCATAATGGAACTCATAAACAAAGACATAGAGGACGTGCAGACATTGGACCTGACCCAGTTTGGCTTTGTCAAGGGCAGATCATGCCTTTTGAACTTGGTCGACTTCTTCGAAACAGTCACCAAGGCCAATGATGAGGGAAAGGCAGTCTATACAGCCTATCTTGACCTTGCAAAAGCTTTCGACACAATACCCCACTCGGGTATTAGAGAGAAACTTACCAGCTTAAATGTAAACCCATATGTCACAAGATGGGTTGCAAACTGGCTAAAGGACAGAACCCACAAGTTTAGAGTAGCTGGCGCCATGTCAGACTCCAAGCCGGTCACAAGTGGTGTCCCACAGGGCTCAGTCCTTGGCCCCCTGTTGTTCGGCATCTACTTCTCAGAAGTACAGGCTAACATAGGAGGACTATGGCTGACAAAGTTTGCAGATGACTGCAAACTGGGAGCCATAGTGGAAAGTACATAGGACACAGATATCCTTCAGAGGGGTCTCACGGAAACTGATAGCTGGTGCCAGAGCCATGGCCTGAAGTTAAATGCCAAAAAATGTATAGTCATACCCTTCGGGAAAAACAAGGTAACCCCAAGCTACCATATAGGTGGCAATCCACTAAGCACAGAAGAGGTTATCAGGGACCTGGGGACCCAGGTTGACAGTGGCCTTTCTTTTGACACTCACACTGCTAAAGTAGTTAGAAAAACCTTCTACATTGCCCACCTGATCATGAAGGGATTCACATCCATATCAAGTGAGGTCATCGTTCCCCTGTACTCTTCACTTATCAGACCAATGATCGAGTACAATGCCCCATTCGGGATGTATCTCACCCGACACCTGCAGCAATTGGAGAGACCCCAAAAGTTCCTCACCAAAAGGATAAAGGGACTCCAAAATCTGTCATATGCTGCCAGACTGAAGAAACTCCAGCTCTATTCAGTTGCATACCGTCTGCTCAGAGGTGACCTGTGCCAACCCGGAATTAATGGACATGCTCCACCTCAAAAAATCCAAATCTACCAGATCCACTAGAGCAAACGACTTAAACCTTAGCACGGATATAAATAGGACATGCTGGAGGGATAGATTTGTCACCCAGAGATTCCCTATGTTGTGGAATAAAATCACGGTCCATATGAGGCAGAGCACCTCGCTGGCTCTGTTCAAGAGAAATCTTGACCGGTGGATGGGAGATCGTAGGTTTACCCCGGGAATCATCTCTGTGTCACTGCTGGACAGAGGCACAACAAACTAATGGGCACAGTATTTTTTAACATAAGGGGTGGCGTAGGCCACAAAAACTCTGGGCTAGGCTTATAAATGCCTTAGGGCAGATAGCCTAGTATAAACCTATGAACCTATGAACCTAAGTACCTATTATTTTACAGCTGTACAGTGGTTGACTGGGGTTTACAGACCTTGTTAATCTTTCCAAATTCCAGTAAATGTAACTCATTTCATTCAACGCACTAGCATTATGTACACAGTTCAGTGGTACTGCCATCACATTAGCATGTTTTTATGGTTCTCACTGCAGCTGACCGCCAATAATTATTGTCCTGAAGCTCTTCCTCTTTCACTCTAACATTCCCAGCATCTGTCTGTCATATCATGGGCTGTGGCTCTTCAAGTGGGCAATCCTTAATGTAAGGCATCAGTGGCTTATCATACAGGACATCAGGTCATTCCAGCTTGGCACCACCCTGACTGCTGTGGAGGGCTTATTGTTATGCTCTAACCCCTTTCCCATCCAATAACTTATGTGGCACTGAACCAATGGCTGTTAGCTCTAAATTAACCTCACTCACCTCACTCTTCCTGGTGACAGATGAGCCAGCAAATATGTATCTCATTCCCTATCCCCCCAGGCTGGCTCATCTGGTGTCAGGTTCATTAATCAAACACCAATTACCTGGATCACAATCAGTGCTCCATCTCATTTCACCACAAAGCTGACATATTAACTGTTCAGAATACCATGTTTTGCTAGGGATGGTGGCTACAGGCCTATTAACTCATAAGGAACAACATCAGAAATCATCTAAGCAGGATTACAAAGTATGTTGCAATTTGCATGGTTGAAGCTAAACAATCAAATGACAAACAAACATAATTATCTTCTCTAGTTCAGTGGATCATGTCATGTAACTTCTAAGTGTACCTTAGTACTTGTGTCTACGATGCCAAGCAAAAATGTTTTTAAAAGTTTTCTCTTCTGAGCTATTATTGCACCTGCACAGTATTAAGCTTTTACCAGGCTTCATACAAGCATGTTGCCAGTGGATATAAAAGAATAAAGGGGCAACTTTGAGAGAAAAGAGGACAATCTGACTACCACTATACAAGTTGCCTACAGACCTTTGTAAGACTGACTGTGAAATGCATGGGTTGAACAACTTAGACCACTGAATTGCGAGATTCCACTACAACACTCTCATATAGAACCTGGAATGAGGAACAAGAGTTATGGAGGCTATCATGGACCTCAGGAGATGGAGAACGTTTCTGGCTGCTTACTGACACAGAGTAATTATACTTGACTCTGGAAGTTTGGCTAGTGACATCCTATAAATTCTACCGTCTAAAAGATGTTAGTTTGGACTTTTCCATGTTGATGGTGATCTCTAGTAGAGTTATACTTCTCAACCTCTTAGTGCAAGAAATCTGGACAAAGTCTAACAAAATGGAAGGGACAAAGTGCTAAAAACAGTGACAGACTTTAAATATTGCTCTTATAAGCATAGAAAGTTGCTAGAGTAACAGGGTTTATGTTAACATACATTTTCTGAAGGATTTGAAGTCTGAAACTCAAATATATTCCATTATTTAGTGACTTCAGTCCTCAGAGCATCCCAGCGATTTGCCAGCAAACCACAAATTGTATGAGGAATACACCAAAAATATGAGGCAAAAATCTGGACATTCTGTGAAAATCTGGACAGCTGAGAGGTATGAGTAGAGTGCATAACTGGAGCAAGAAGTCCCTGATTCGAACTAGTAGTGTCCTGGAGGCAAAAGTTAAGAGTCTGTCACCTAAATATGGTAAAACCCAGAACCCTTGCAGTCTGAGATAAGCTGTGGCCAATGCCATGCATTTGGTGACCACCCAGGGGGCTGTGGTGAAACTAAAGGGCAGTTTCCTAAACTGAAAGTGACAGCTCCCAGCCAAAAGCACATGAACTATCTGGACCACCTGGCTATTTTTATGTGACAGTTGGCATTATGAAGGTCCACCAACCACATCCAGTTGTCCTTACTCAGAAGTGCAAAATACACTGAAATGTGACCATCCAGACTATTTCATAAACTGGTTCAGTGGCTGAGGTCCAAAACTAGCCTGGGGTCCCCATTCTTCACTGGAACCAGCAGCTTTTTAGTTTTTAGGCTGCTGCCTTCCTCTGTGGAGGTGGAACATTGGGAAGTCTTCTTGAGGAATTTGGGGGTATAGAAAGAAAGGGAATGATATAGCCTCTTGTTATTACTCTCTTCCCCCATGTATCTTGGGCGATGGCCATCTAAACCTGAGGGTACAGAGATAAGCACCCCCTGACTACCTCTAGAGTGGAGCAGTAGGGCACCCCTTCAGTAACAATGGAAGGGTTTTGCCAATGAAAGGGGCCTCAAAACCCCTGGTTCTGCGGACCACCTCTGCCAAAAGGGTGACATCCATTGTTGTTGTTATCCCTCCCCACTGTCTCTGAGAAGTCTATAACCAGAAGTGTAGCGAGTAAAACCCTGCAATTAATGAACCAAACCCTCTTACCACCCTTTTGATTCCTGGAGATGGTCCTTTGAGGGGTAGAGAAGCAAATACCAATAGGAGACTATGTCTTGCCATCCTGTTCACTTCTGGAAAGCAGATCTTTGACCTCGAGGCATTGAAGAAGGATGTCTTGAAGTTCTCTGCAAAATCCCAGAAACCCATCCATGCATGGTGCCGAAAAGCACCAACAGTGCCTGCTGCTCTAGACATGCTTTTCCAAGGTACTGGATACCAAAATCATGGGCACAATGGAAATAGACAGCACAGTAGCCAACTATGAGTTCATGTTTTTATGGGACTCTAAAGCTAAGGATCCTGTAAGGGACTTGGGGGGCTTCTGGAAATGCATCGAGTGGACTAAATAATTCAGCTTTCATAAAGTGAACATCAGTGAAACATAAACATGTTTTCAAACCTCTCCCATGGCCTTGACTCCTTGTTACGGGGATGGACTATAGAACTACCATCTGATATCTCTTTTTGTGGCCACTGCTACCACAAACGAATCTACAGCTGGATCTTTGCTTCAGTGTGGCCTGTCTTTCAGGGAAACTAAAATCTTGTCCAGTTTTCTGAGGATTGGCTCCACAATGTTTAGTTCCTTCCAAACCTGCTGAGAGACGAAATCAATGAGTTTGTGAGCATGGAGACCACTCAGGAAGTAGATGGACCAGCTCTGAAGGCCTTGAGAAATACTGATTCTTCCTGGGGGGAGGGAGAGCACTGATGGACTCTCAACAATTCTAAAATGTCTCCGAAGGAAACATTTTCCAGAGGGATCTAGGGGAACCTTTCTGTTAATCCAGGTCAGTATTCTGGGTGAGAGATTTCTGACAGAATTTCACATGCCTCCTTTTGCATGTATGCTTTTTATCTATGACAGAATGTTCCATGGAAGAGCCGAGAGATGATGGGGAGTCCACAACATGAACTGTGCAAGACTTATCAAAGCTAGTTGTCCCATGGTAAGAGGAAGAGGAGGATGTGGAAATGAAGTTTTCAGCAGAGGTTGAGATGGTTCCAAGTGCAGGAGGGATACCTCTTATCTAAACTTGGAGAGAACTCTTTCAAATGCCTCAAAAGCGGAAGATGAAATGTTTCTAAGTCTGGCCCTGTGGATATGAAGAGATCGAAAGAGGAACGTCCTGAGACCTGATCCAACTTGACTCGGAGGCAGACACTGGAGGTGAACTGTTGAGAACCAAATGGATGAGAGGAATGGAAGGGAAAGTTCTGAAAGTCTTGGAGTCAATCCCAAATGTCAGGCACTGGCCTTGACATCTCAGCTCTGGGACTTTGAGATATGATGCTGTCAGAGTCAAACGAATAAGAGATACTGAAGGAGTCAAAGACATCCACGCTATCAGCTCCAAAGCAGACAGTCCCTGGGAAACACTCAGATCCAAGGGCACTGGTCCCGAAGTTTAGATCAGTGAAGGAGATACAAAAAAATGTTGTAGGGACTGCATTCCAACAGTGGGAGGTTCAGGAAGGACCCCTAACCAAATCTGGATTTTCAAAAGCTTCCCCATCATTCTGTCCATGTCTGCCTTAGACAGGATCCTTGAAGACAGCAAGGACCTTAAGAAAGAACTTACTGATGGTGGCCTAGAAAACCTGTGAAAGGACCTTTCCTGGAGATAAGGAAACAAAGTCAAGGATTGCCCTGCTCTGGGAAAAATCTTGCTTCCACAGTAAGAGATGGAGTAGGTGACCAGATCCTAACAGGCAAAGACAAAGGAGTTGGATATGAAGATTTTGGGAGCATCAGTGCCAGACTAAAGTGTCCTAAAGTGTCAAGGGATCGCTTTCAGGTTTTTGAAAGACTCCTTTTCTTTCTCCCTGTCCTTATCTTTAGAATCATCTCCTTTACTTTTTTCCAGAGATTTCTTGTTGGTGGGACAGCTCAATTGTGAGGAGGTCGATTCCCTTGCTGTGGCTGGGAAAAGACCCTTAAGTAACAAGGCTAAACATGAAGAACAATACTTGTCTAGGAGGGAAGCCCCTCCAAGAAATGTGGGTCCTGAGGGAAAATTTTATGACTGCAAGTGTAAATTTCTTTAAACTTGAGGCCTTGTCAGACATGTCTGGTGAAAGAAGTGAAAACTACACAGCTGTAAGAAAAGAATACTACAAACACTAGAGAGCAGAGACTAAAAACTGTGCTACACACAGTATACCATAAACACTAGCAAAAAGAAACCTGAAGTTAAAGATAAGACATTTTTTTACTTGAATGAGGTAAAGGAAAAAACGGAGGACAAAAAAGAGGGTAAAGCTATGCTTCTAGCTAAAAGGGAAGATAAGCTAAGTAGAAAACACAGTAACTATAGGCAAAAAAAAAAAACAGAAAAAAATTACTTATTTATCAAAGAGCTAAGAACCCTCACTGAGCCAAAGGACCATGTCTGAAGAATATGAGTGGCAAAAGACAGTGGAGGAGCCTGAGACTTTGAGTTAAATGTCTGAAAGTTGCTGACTTCGGATCCATACAGATCCAATAACCAAGCGGAAAAGGCTGAAAGATGAGACACCATCAGATCAGTGGCTTAGAGCAGAGCCAGATCATGGTCAAATTGGGCCCTAGGCAGGGTAATGGATCAGTCCCTTCTCCCAAAACACAACCCCCCCACCCCCGCAGCAATTCCAGTGTACAATTACTTGGCTATTTCTCCACAGTTACCATAAACACTGTTCAAACCTGTCAGTCTGCATACTATTTTCTTCCTTACTTCTACAATGATTATAGATATTTTGGATTCAATTTAAAACTTTAATTTCAAAATTTACAGCACAAACACTAATACCCATTTAGTAAACAAAACAGTACAATCTCAGAATGAAAACAGACATGGCATGAACAATAAAATTCTCTGCCCGTGAAACTGACATTTGTTGAAATGGCACTGAAAACCACATTCAAAGAAAATGCATCTGGTAATGATGGATTAAGTTTACCTTTAAGCTGTTTTCAAACAATAGGCCCCTTGCACATATTTTTAGGACCATGCAAACATGCATGTGATCTTTGATTCATCTTCCTGATTGCATTAAATTATATTCCTTGTATAATACAGCACCACTTGTTAGGGTATGTTTTAAATTTGCAGCTTTTAACATTCTTCCAGTAAGCAATAGGACGAAACGTATGAATCAATACTGACAAAACTACTCATTTCAGTATTTCAACCATAAAAAGGCCACTCAAACATCTGACATTATAATCTACCAATATCAGTCAATATGCACAATCTCAAGTAAACATCATCTGAATAATTCCACATTAAAGAGATTTTCTGTAACTATAGAAGAGGTTGCTACTGGCAAACAACTTTATATTTCAGTGTTTCATCTACAAATTCAAAAAAAGAAATTGGTAAACTGGTAATATTGCAATAGAAAATGGCCGGCAAACAGACAACAGATTCATAGTTACTAGGCATTTTTTTGAAAGGAGGACACAAGCAGGAGTACAGCACCCCCCTTAAAGTACACCACAGTATCAGCAATTCATCTGAATGGTGTAGGAGTAAAACAGACAAGCCTTCTGCACCAAAGGTAAGTAAGCCACCTGTTGTGCTACAACACTGCTTTCAAATTGTCTAGCACAAACACTGATGCCCATTTGCTAAAGAAAACAGCTAAAAACAGAAAAAAGACTTGGCATGAACAACAATAAACTTCTGTGCCCTTGAAATTCATAAATCCTTGAAAATGGCCTCACATTCTTTGGCAGTGAAGTAGTTGGTGTAGAGGAGTCAGGCTCTTGCCTCCTGCAACCAAGGTAAAGGGTTTGAGCCTGCAAGTTAAATAACCTGCCATCTCTAACTGAGCAAGTTAGCCATCCCTAATTAACTAACCTACCAGACATTTTACACACCCATATCCACCCACCTTCACTTACCAGCAAAGGAACGTCTCCAGTCATGGAAGGAACATCTTGCAAGCAAGTTTAAATTGCGCATGGAAAGAAGTAGCAATGTTTACATGCATTTGTTGATGCATGCAGAATGCTGTTAAAAAAAGATGTAATTTTAATTTTTGTAAAAAAAAATAAACATTGTGCAACCAGCCAGTGGTCCCTAGGCACCTGCCTGAGTCGCCTAATGCTGGATCCAACTCTGGCTTAGAGACAACAATTAAATCATCTTTTTAGAAAGATGTAGGCACATTAAAAGTTTCAACAAGGGCATGGGACAGATGTAAAGTGATTCTAGTTTGCTGGAATTCTCCAGAAGGTAGGATGCTGCAGTTCACTAGTAACTTGGATCAACAGCTTATCATACAGAGGAAACTGGCCACAATATGGATCAAGAAGCTCTTCTATAATGCCAAATTCAGCTTCTATAAACATGATTTACAAATGCCTGATTGCACATGACAGGATGTTCTAACTCAAGACAAAAACACTTTAATCTGAGGGGTTGTTACTTCTACGCCAGACAATATGACAAGAACCAGTCTAAGTAAAACTTTGATTTAAAAGTTAAATTTACAGCAGTATGCCTGGAACATTCCTGGCTGCTTTTACCTGCACCAGCATATTAAAAGCAGAAATGTCTAGACTCAATGTGCATTATTTGATTTACATTTTGAATACATAGACCATATTTCCATAAGAAACATTAAATTCAAGTGTTGTAAGCACATATTAAATTATTCCTAAAGAAAACACAGTTTTTACAGTATATTAAAGACACAAGATTAAAAGTTATGAACAAGCTGCAGAAGCAAGACAGCTAAAGGGCTATAAAAAGATTTCAAGTCAAGGGACACAATTAAAACTGGTCTCCAAATGTGCACATGCAGCGTAAACTAAATATTTCATGTCAAAAAAGGCCACAGTACATTCTCTTGACAGTAAAGCACAAGCGCAAATCCCCGCAAAATAACAGCTTGCTTTCAGCAGGAACCACCATCTCAGTGTGGACTAAAAACTAGGCAAGCTTTATTTCAGTAAAGCCCTTCCTCCTCATACAATATTAGTTTTATATCACATTAATAAATCAGTCACTGGTTTATTCCACTCAGCACAATGAAATGCAATGCTGCCACAATGAATCTCCACTCTCCAAAAAACTGCAAAAAGCTTTCAACAGTACAATCATTTTAAGGTCATCTCTTCAGCAGCTCTGTAATTACCCTCAAATAAGTTAACTATAAAACAAAACAAGTGTAGAATCACGGGGAAGAAACACAATCTTAAAGCTAAAAAACTGATTCCAACTTGCAGGGAGAAGCTATTTGATCGAAGGAAGTGCATCTACCTCCTGTTATAAATGGTATACAATTACATTGTTACTTTTGATTTTTGCTTGCTCACACTTCAACAAAAGGTGACATCATTCTGCCCTACGATGGTACTGTTTTTCAAAGCTGTCAGAAAAGTGATTATCTGCCATTCCAAGCAAAGCAACACTGTACAGTTACTGATTAGATTCTGAAAACAGCTTCTATATGCTGGAGTATCCTGATAAATGATGCACTACATGGATTTGTAATGGCAAAAGACTGCTGCCCCTTGTGGCGTTTCTGTTTATTAAAACAACATTATAGACCTACTTAGCAGCACTAGTGTGTCTCAGTTTATGTAGTGCAAAGGGGCCTGAAGATCTTTAATTATTAAATAGTAGACATTCTGTTTATAGGGAGTTCGTGTTTTGAAAATACATGTGCTAAACACTGCACTATTTAATACACTGTTTTATTACAGTTTGCTGCCTTTACCCTAAACAGAGCAATCTAATCTCCAAACAAGGATGTTAAAAATAGTATTAAGAGTAGGGAAGGTATTTCAGCTGTTGTTGGTTATTATAGATCAACAGAAAAACATACACTTTGACAAAAACACTACCAAGAACAGTGATGTGACAAATATCAAAAGAAAAGAAAAACATTTTCAAAATGTCAGAGGTGCGTGTGGGAGTCTATCATCAATACTGACACCTACTGCTACAGTCAAGTATGGTGGCTCAGTAAAGCAGTGATTAACAATGGCCCAAGGGCTTAACGGTCATTTGATTATTACATGTCAAACGTGAGGACTGACATTCACATGGTGAAGTGTGAGTTCAATTACTGTAGCAGTATCAGACTTTATTTCCTTAAATATATACATACGTACTAAAATGTACTGCTACCTGTTCTGTGCACTTTAAACACAGCTGCATAGAGAATAATTATGAGTTTTATTAATGCAGAGTGATTATGGGACTAATGGTTGAATCAGATGACTAACTAATTGAACAATATTGCTCAAATAATATTTATAACATTAGGAGTGCCAACTAATCTGGTACTGCTTGTGACGACCGTGCCCTGGCCCAACAATCAAGGAGCCTCAATCCTCACCAATAACACCAGGGAGGTTGTCTCCTAGAAGAGGAAAGGATAACTAATACAAACAGTAAAGTACAATTTCCCTTAAGTGCACACAGAGATCACAGTCAGTCTGGGGCTGGTTGCTCCCTTGCTTTCCAGGTCCCCAATAAGACTCCCCACTGGCAGAGCTATAGGGTCCAGATCTCAGCCTAGCTGGCAAGCTAACCTCCAGTACCCTCTCTGTCCAACCACTGTTTCATGTCCCTGCCCAGGTAGCTGACACACCACACACACTTTGAGATAAGTATTTATACAACTTCACAGACACTACTGGGAAAGGCTTACACAGATTCCCCAGCTGTGCCCCTTTACCCAGACTATACGGTAGTAATTCCTGCCACCACCAGCTAATATAATTATCAGCTACCCAAAGGCCCTTGAAAGAGTGTTCAATTATTACTGTGCAATATTACTATCCGATTGGTAATGTGACTATTCAGTCTAAGGTTTATTAGAGTGGCCTATTACGATAACCTCTATAAATATGCAATGTACTTTAGAGCCTACTCTACACAAACCAGCCACAGGTAAAGGTTTTTAAAATATTTAATAATAAATAATTAAAACACAAGACAATACTACTACACCACAGAGATATCTAAGAGTTCAGAGATCACACAGAAACTTGAAATAATACAGTAGGACAGGTCTGATGTCAAAGAAAAACAATCTAACTTTCTAATCTTTAGCTATTCTTAAGTGAAAACACAGTGCTATAATCCCACTTACAGACATATAGAGCATAAGCACTGCTAGGTTGATGGTCCAAGACAAATGCTCTCAGTCTCTCACTGAACAATAGTTTTTAAAACACTAACAAACAGCTATGCTACGGCCCTCCCAAATTACATCATTCTGACACTTAGGTTTTCCCAGTATTCACATTACATCATCTTGACACTTAGTCTGGAGTTCCCAGGCCACAATCTGCATTATTTAGCAAGCTAACACCTGCTCAGTAAACTACAACAATAAAAGACATTTCACATGTATACTCTAACAAGTATTCCTTAAGTTAAGACAATAGAAAGAATGTGTTCAGCCAGACGCTTCGGCACCATTTTTTAGATAACTGTAACTTCATAGAATATTTGAAATGCTTGGCTTGATTTTCCTTACAGCAGATGGCCATGTTGCAACAACCTTGAAGTTCACATTTTACAGTGTTTTCTTTCATTTAAGAACATAAGCCTGTACTTTACATTTATTTATACAAATTATAGAATTATGTATCAAATTCTATTTGACTAGGCTGGCAGCCTTCGCCCATCTTTACCCAATCTTCACACTGCTATTCATACCGCAATGTGAAACATTTACTTAAGATAAACCAGACAAATATGACTACATTTCGGGAGCCAGTCATGACAGATCCACTGAAACAGATCACAAATCCTTTTCTCTGTCAAAGTTAGGTGCAAATGTTCTACTTTGCTGGACTGCACTCAGCTGCACATTAGCCCTCCTGCCGTGGCTAAGTTTTACTGGACATGACCTTGCTACTGATTCGGTCTACATCTAGGGAAGTGGAATTTTATTTACATTTAAATTCCAAGTTGTGTTACTTTGTTTTTACCTGACTGTGCTACAGCAGTAAGTGCAGCAGTAAGCATTGTTGCTTTGTGACAGAAAGTAACATACAGGTGGTCTGGCTGAATGGTTGAAACAAAAGACAAGAAAATTCAACTAATTTGCTGTTTTTAGCTTTTTGGCTTACTGTTCATGTCCTTTTGAATTGTCTGTACAAACAGCAATGCTTGCTCACTCATGTACTCTATTTTGCTGGACTCGTCTGCTGTGGCTGCCTTTCACTGGACATGACCTTGCTACAGATCCCTTCTACATCCAAGGAAGTTAAATTTTGAGGTAAACTAATTTATTTTTACTTTTTTATTTTTTTATTTATTTATCATTTGTTGACCGGGAAAGTCCGACTAGGTTCCACAGAGCCTGTTTTCAGCGGAGGCCCGGGGAGAAATGCTCCAGATGCATGTCTTTGGAATGTGGGAGGAAACCGGAGTACCCGGAGGAAACCCACGCGAACACAGGGAGAACATGCAAACTCCACACAGAAGGCACCCCAGCCGAGAATCGAACCGGAGAACCTCTTGCTGTGAGGTGACAATGTTAACCACTGCACCACTGTGCCGCCCTTGACTACTTGACTATGCAGGAAGGAAAGTCTACTTCCGCAAAAACTGTTGTTACTTTGTGAAAGAAAGTAACTTGTGCTCTGGACAATTGACTGATATAAGAAGCAAGAAAGTTCAAACCAATTGGCTATTTTTAGCTTTTATCTTGCCTGTTTAAATAGCAGTGATTTACTTCCTCTGTGCTACACATTTTGCTGGAATACAGTAGCTGAAGCCACTACAATCAACTCTGTCAACAGTATCAGCAACCCCGTATTACCTAACTTTACAGCTACTGGGCTCCTCACTCAGCCTTGCTGCTATCTTGAGTGCTGTCAACCTCAATGTGCAGCAAACTGCAAGTAACCTATTATTATAAACCTGACTAGTCACTTACTATAACACCCCCCTCATCTTAATTTCCTGTGTACCACTTCACTAACCATTCAGAACATAGAGGAGCATCTACTGATACCTTAAGCTGTTAAAAGTTTCGGAGTATAGCCTTTAATTTATTTAGTGACATAACTTCCTGTCTCTGAGCATTAGCTGACTAACTGTTATGTGTAACACCTGTGCCACTGACCCACTATAAGAAATATCACCTGTCTGACATGAATATCAGATCAGTGTTTGTCCCACCTGCTGTCAGCCTTGTAGTACTGCATATCCTTAGGCAGCATATGAACTGCCTGATGCTGCCAGACAATGAATTGCTACTTGTTACCAGAGGCGTAGCTAGGGTTGGGAGAAGGGGGAAGTCACCCCAGATGTAAGATATTCTGAAAGCCGATACTGCATTTGCCGAAGCAATTCATCACTCCATATAGTCTAGTACACTACTGGCATTCCCCAAGTATTCGAGAAGAGACCTAGGAATCATAGTCTGAACCAACTCCCTCTATATCAGAATTTGATTCTGATTCTGAAGTTCTTTCTTTTTGAATGAGTAGGGGCTGAAGAAACAGTCTGCAGCAAATGATATGCCTTAAATAAACCTTTAGTAAATGAGAACCCTTCTTCTTTGCTTTCCTGGTTGTAAGACTACAGAAAGTGGAAAAGTGTTTCGCCTTCTGAGTCTTTTTCCTGGGAGATTCAAAAGAAAACATCCACTCATGCACCTAGTCTACCCAGTTGAAAAGCACCTTGCCAGTAACTACTATCTGCAATACATCAACATCCCCTTCTAATCCAATCAAGCTCAGTCCTCCCTTGTCCATACTGGGCAATCAACTGACCTCTGAGATATGCCAAACTCCTAACCCTTAGTAGCTCCCGAGGAACACCACCAGCGGAGTCTGAAGCAGTTGATGAATGGTCCTGGGGCTCCAATATGGCCACAGCAGAGTAATCCATTGAGGGACGTGGAAGACAGGATGTTGAAGATGGCACTGAATTACCCTCATTTGCCTTTTCTCTATAACTGGAAGAGGGACTTAAGAGGTAAAGGCACCACACTCCACAGTGGGCTGAGTAAGGGCTTTAAGCTACTGGTTCTCTATAAAAAGCTTGAAGGGAATTATGCTGGCTCTTAAGGGTCTTAGGTTTGAAAGATAAGCAAAAGCAGCATGACCAGACAAAAGACAAGTTGTGTGGGAATCTCTATAAGGGATCTGATGTCCACACATACAGTTCTCTCTCTCAGACACAAGTCAAAAACAACAATACTTTTCACAGAAAAAAAGGAAAGTCTCCAAAGTGGTACACATCTGCCCAATTTATCAAAACAAGCTGACTGCTGAACCTCTGAAGATGCAGTGAACAGTAAGCCTTACTGTTAGCTTCAATGACAAGACAGTTCTGAATGCTGTCCTGCCTCCTCTCAAGTAAGGGTGCATGGAAGGCACCTTAAAGCTTTGGATACTGACTGGATGTCATTCCCATACAGCTTAAGCTACTGCAACAGTGATCTAATGATGAACATCTCTAGTACAGCTCTGTCATTATGGTAAATACCCATTAATTTTTGTAGCTGGTAAAGAAGTCCGTCAGACATTACTCATAGGACAGAAAATGATAGTACGGCTATGCAAGCATTCAATTACCATGACTCCAAAACTGTAATGTGAACAGAAGTGAAGCACAGCCTGTCACATATTTTGGGAAGGTGCTCAGTGTATACCATGTCACACCTGTACATCTATGGAGGTGTTTTTGTAGGGAGTCTGCTAAAGTTGCAACTGCCTGACAGAGTAAGCTCTCAGGATCAAAGGAAGTTGTTTTCCATGGGAAATAAAACAGAAGTGTATGCAGTCTGATGGTTTGCAAGCTAGGCATTGCTTACTCACTTTTTTGCTCTTCACCCTTGGCAAGTGAATCAATTGGCCATTGTTATAAATATTTCTTAGTCTTATTAATATGGTATCTTAGCTACCTGTACAGACTGGCGCAGCACAAAAAGAATTCATGTTAAGTAAAGCTCCAGGGGTAGAAGAGATATCAGTTGGCGTACACCTGACTTGTGATCGCCTTAGGTAGGAACAATGGGTTAGTCAACAGGGACACTTTTATTTATGGAAGGTCAGACAAGGAGGCCTAACTGAAGTGCCTGCAACTCTGACATTCTTCTTGCAGAGGTAATGGCAATCAGTAAAAAGGTTTTGCTGGACAGTGATTTATGCATATTGTATGACAATGGTTTCAATGGGAGATTCTGTTAACGTTTCTATTACAAAATTGAGGTCCCATGGTATAAATGGGTCTCTAATTGTAGGCCTTAACAGGAAAATGCCTCTAAAGATGACTAAGCCGACTTTCAGAGAGAGAGAGACCAGGGAGTTGGAGTTTTCTAATGATTGCTGTGTGTACCTTGACAGTGGAGTGACTCAACCTTGAATCATAAAGTCTGACCAGATACATTAGAACTTGTTGAACTGGTACGGTGTGCTGCTCCATATCAAAATACAAAACCTTTACCTTATGTAACTTCATAAAATAAAGCATGACTTCAATACAAATAAATACAATCTCAAAACCTGCTATAATACTAAGGAGCTTCTCCCCTCCCCCACAACCATGCCACTTGCACATACAAACTCCAAGACTGCTGCACCTGGCAGTTGGAGAAATACTCCAAAATATTGCACTTGAGAAATAGTATATCATCTCCACAGTCACACTTTCTATCTGTATTCCAACAATCACAATTACTATCTTCATAATTTCAAAAGCAAGGAGTACAGGTCTTGATGATATACAACCCACTGGGAGAATGTCATCCACCTGTTTCTATAGGTTTTTCTGGCAGATGGTTTCTGTAAGCATGTGAGAATATATATTCCTTTGTTGAGCGCAGCTGGTAGTCAACAGTGTGTGTGTATATTACATACATAATTACTGTGGCCTTCCTAGTGCTAGAAGGGCTTTAAGCTATACTGAGTTGACTGAACAGCTAATGAAAGTAAGTTGTTGGGCAGGTGTAATCAGTGACCCCAAATACTGCAGCCACTGGAAAGAGTAGTTGGTAAAATCTTACCATAACCATAGATGTCCTTTTCTTCTATGTTGCAGTATTCTTTACATGAGGAAATCTTCCACCATGGGTGACCTGACTTCCAGCCTGTATACAAGAGCTTTTAAGTACTGCTATTAAGTGAGATAATGCTCGAATGGCTTAGGGGTACGTCGGCCATAAAAGCAATGTCCGCACGTACAATCCTCAAAACGGAATGCCCCAGGAGGAATGCCAGAGTAAAGAAATCAGAAGGTTATCAGACATCCAGAACAAAACCAAGCACTAGTGGGAAGAAGGGAGGGATACAGTACTGCAACAGAGAACAGAAGGACGTCTAGGATTATGCAAGGATTTCACACAACTATTCTATGTCTTTCTATTCTAATGTTGCAGTACTCATTACATCAGGGAGAGTACCATAGCTTAGGAGGAAACACGGGAGGAAGAAGGACCAGAAGAGCTCTCTAAAAAACCATGAAGAATGAATCTAGCCAAACCAGCTCTAGATCTGGGGATACAACCCAATTTGTAATACATGGTGAACATATGTACAGAAGTCCAAGTAGCTGCTTTTAAAATGGAATTAGTATCCAAAACCTTAAAGAAAGTACCCAAAGAAGCCACAGCCCTAGTAAAATGAGCCTTAACAGGAAAAGGGAGGCTCTTCCCATGGAAAACATAACAAAAAGAAATAGCCTCAGAAATCCAAGAGGAAATAGTCTGCTTGGAAACAGGCAATCCTAGAGCCCTCTGACGAAAAGAAACAAAAAGCTGATCAGATTTCCTGACCGCCTTTGTTTTATCTAAATAAAATCTGAGCTGTCTATGCAGACCTAAGGTGTGTAAAATCCTCTCACTACAGGACTGCAGAGAAGGAAAATGGTGGGCAAATGAATAGACTGGTTAAGAGACAACTCATTCACAACCTTGGGCATAAAGGAAGGGTTACTACTCAAAGAGACCCTTGTCCTTATGGAAGATCAGAAAAGGTGGGGAAGCCATTAGGCTTGAAGCTGACAGACCACTCTGGCAGAAGTCAAAGCTAGTAACATAACAGTTTTCCAATCACAGTGTTGCAAAAAAGCTGCAGCTGCAGGCTCAAATGGAACCACAGTCAGCTTCTCCAAAACAAAGTTCAAATCCCAAAGAAGAGGAAGAGATTTCCTGGGAATTCTAATGTGAAAGACGCCTTTGAGAGAGTTTAACCCTCTAACCTAGAAGTCAAAGGGGAAGGCAAAAGCAGACAGGCAAAAATGGCTGACAAATGAACCTTCACCGAATAGTAGGCCAAACCATCATTGAGCAACTCACACAAGTATGAAAGAACCAATGGAACATACACAGCAAGTGGATCCAGGTTGTGTGAATGACACCAAATAGAAAACCTCTTCCATTTAGATAAGTATGATTTTCTAGCCTCCTGCAGTACCCTAAGCACGTCCTCAGAAAAAACGTGTCTGAAAGGAATCAACAGCCTATCACCCACACAGTCAGATGCAGAGTTGACAGATGTGGATGGATAAGAGATCCTTTGTCCAGCGTGAGAAGGTCTACCCTGTGAGGTAACTTGTGACGATTACCCTTGGCTAAATACAAAAGAAGACGGAACCAATGCTGTCTTGGCCAAAAGGTAGTCACCAGCAAGATTTTTGGTTTGTCCTGCTGAATCTTGAACAAGACTTCCTGAATGGCAGGAAAGGGGGGAAAAGCATAAAGAAACATCTCTCTCCAAGAAATTGAAAGGGTGTCCACTTTCCAAACCAGGGGACCTGGGACTCTGGCACAAAAAAGAGGAAGTTGTTTCTTCAGAGGAATGGCAAATAGATCTAATTGACGAGTACCCCACCAGTGGACAATATCCAGAGACACATCCCTGTGAATCATCAGTTCATGGGATTGTGTCATGGACCTGCTCAGATTGTCTGCCACACAATTCGAACTGGAGGAGATATAAACTACTTGAAGAGTCACTTGGTACTGAACTGCCATTTCCCAAGCCATGAGAGCTAACCTGCAGAGAAGGTACAACTCCTCCCTATTTGTTTACATACCACAGAACTGTGTTGTTGTCTATAAACAGTTTCAGAGGTCCTGGATGGAAAGCATGAAGAGCTAAAATGAGAACTCTCATCTCTTTGATGTTGCTATGGTCCTCCTTTTGAGAAGGAGTCCAAAGGCCCTGTACCTTCATGGAAGCAAAGGTATCCCCCCATCCTAGTTTGGAGGTGTCTGTAAACAACTCTTGAGTGGGAAGAGAAGGATGCAAGGGAAGGCCTGGGTTCAGGGAAATCTGCTGAATGCACCAACAGAGTTTCTTTTTGAGACAAGGGAGTAGAGGAACCACAAACTCCAGTGGATGTGTATGCTGCATCTAAACTGATTTCAGGTGCCACTGAAACTTCCTCATGTGAAGTTTGGCCAGAGGTAGCATGGGAATGGTGGATGCCATGAAACCCAGGGGCCTAAGAAACTCCCTGGCTGTAACAGAGGGAAGAGGAAGAAGACTTTGGAAGTAGGGAATGACAGACTGAATTTCTGGAGGAGGCAGAGATGCCAGCATGATATCTTTCTGCAACCTGCACCCCAGGAAGATGTGGCCCTGGGAGGGGGAAGAAAGGACTTTTTGAAATTTACTGTGAACCCCAACCTTTGCAGAAGAGAAATAGTTGAACTGTAGATTCTGTTCGGGTCTCTGGACAAGAAGCTAGAAAAAGAAAATTATCCAGGTAAGGGTAAACCTGGATGCCCTAAAGTCTGCAGTATGCAATGACAGGAGCAAGACATTTTGTGAATACCCTTGGGGCAGTGGATAGACCAAAGGACAAAGCTGAGAACTGAAAGTGTAAGGAAGCAATAGAGAAATATAAACATTTCCTGTAAAACAGATGAATGGGAACATGAAGATAAGTATCCTTGATGTCCAGAGGCCATGTAAGCCTGACGAAGAATAAGAGGAAATAAGGTTTGCAAGGACAGCATGGAGAAGGTAGGAACTTTCGGAGAAGTATTGAGGTGAGAAAGATACAGAATGGGTCTCCATGGGATGTCTTTTCTGGGAACTAGAAACATCCTGGAGTAATACCCTCTTCCCCTGGGGGGCCCAGGAACTTCTTGAATTGTTCCCTGATGTAGCAACTCCTGAAGTACCTGTGGAAATAGATGCAGATGATCTTCAGGTGGCGGTGGAATGCTCATGAATGGAGGAAGAGTTTTCCAGACCATGAATTACCCTTGTTTGATAATGGAAATAACTCACGAGCCTTGAGTAATAGTTTCCCAAAGAGATAGGGAAGGAAGTACAGAAAGATGAACAAGACAGAGATGAGTGTGGTAGTCACAGACTACCTGGCTTGTCTGGAAGGAGCTGCTTCTCTGCAGGACCTGGCTGAGATGGCTTAGATGAAGAGCTCTCCTACCTCCTTTTTGCTTTTGGAAGAGGGCAGGCAAGTTTCTTTCCTAACAAAGGAAGTCTTTGAGGGATAATTCCTCTGAAATTTGGGAACAGTTGAAACAAAGCTGTTTTAAGTCCTGTAGCTCCTTGCCTTTCTCCTGCAAAGATTTAAACAAATCTGTAGCTGCAGCCTCAAACAAAGCACTATTGTCTAAAGGAGCATCCATTAATTTTGGTTTGATATCATCTGGAAGTCAATGAAGCCTCAACAATGAATATCTCCTAAGAACAGAGCCAGATGCAGCTGCCCTGGAAGACGCTTCTGCTGCATCACAGCTGCATTTAATGAAGTGACAAGCTACCTAAGAAGAAGCTCCTAAAAGAGACATCAGCTGAATTTTAACATCAAAGTCTGTGAGGTGAGAAACTGCTTGAGAGGCTTGAGAAAGAAGAGCCAAAGCATATCTGGTCATAAGGGTTTGGGAATTCACAGCACGGAAAGCTAAGGTGGGAGAAGTATAAATGTTTTCCCCTATTCTTTCTATAGTCTTGCTCTCCTTATCAAAAGGGAGAAGCTTGGTGGATAGCAATAGTCTGGATGTTTTGTCAGAAGCAATGGAAACCACTGCAGGAGCTGCTGAAGGACATTTGTACAGAAATGTACAACCATCTGGTACTTTATAAAACTAATCAGGCCTTTTAGCAGCAAGGGTCTGAAGCCTTAGATGCTGAAGAAAAAGCATCTAAAAAGGCTGGTAAGACTGGAGATACATCAGAAGGGGAAGAATAATCTATTTGTAAAAGATCATATCATCTTTACTGCACATGAGAAACCTGACAGCTGTCCCAGTTAAAGAATTCCCTCTTTTTAGCTAAGGTTTCTCCAAATATGATTTCTTCCATTGGTGAATCTGCACCATTAGACTCTTCCTCAGGAGAAGCATACTCAAGGGGGGATGGAATTTGAGTGGAATAGGCCAAAGATCCATACTCTGAAGAACCCTCATCCTTAGAGGACTCCAGCACCCTATGTCTCTTGAGCAAGAAGATAAAGGAGAAACAGGATCAGCTGAAGGAGGCTTAACAGTCATGAGTGCATTAAGCAAGACTTGAGGAAAAGTTTCTCAGTCTGATTGTGGAGTCTTAGGTGCAGAAATGTGCTTGGTTTTCTGCTTCTTTTTTTAACCTGACATTAGCCTGATGGAAAGTGGAGGGACCCAACTTAGGCCTACAATCAATACTATTAGTTGGAATATCCTCCCTGACTAGTATCTGAGGGATATTCCTAAGGCCTTCCAAAGTAATGAGCCTTGGTTCTCCCTGACTATCTGATGAGGATGTGCCTAAGGCAGATTCCTTGACATTGTCCGATGCGGTACATGCTGAAGAACCCAAGCCAACCACTGGACGGACATCTGGATTTCATCAACCTCGAGAGAGACATCAGAGGTAGAAGGCATAGTTGAAGAGACAGGTCCTGGCTTCTTGGCCTTCCTCTTCAACACAGGCTTGACAGAAGTCCCAAACGTACCCTCCATAATGTCCCTAGCTAACTTTTTTAGCAGCAGGAACACTTTCCACAATATTGTGTGAAATAAACAGCAGATGGGAAAGCTGTTGGGTGGGTGCAAACTGACATTTTTCTGTATTTACAGTGACCACTAAGGAGTTCTGCCATTTCTGCAGAAGGCCTCTAGATGGCACAGTCATCCATACAGGGGTGTAATCCACACAGCCTTGGTTGTGATCATTCAGGGGGTTGTGGTGGTTATAAATGCCACTGTTCAAAACTGACAATGACCAGCTTCAAGAAGGAAGTGAAGAAATCTTCTGAATAGCCTAGATACCAGTCAACTCTTGATAAGCATGGCAGCACTGACTGAAAGGGCGATCATTTGAAATGCTGGGACAATGAATGTGGAGGCTGAATAACTGTAAATCTGGACTTATCTAAGTCCAAGATTATCATTTCTCTGAATATTGCCTTTTCTCCTAGGTATGGTCTCAGAGTTGGCATACATAAGTTCTGGGGAGGGTGTATGGGGGGCATGACCCCCCCCCCCTGTAAAAAACAAGTTTAAAGGATAAAAGTGATGTCCTATATTCACACTTGTCCCATATTTCCAGTCTTTTTTTTTTGGTGTTTCTGTAGGGAGCCAACTGAAAAGTAACCATACAGAAGGACTCTTTGGCCTAAGTGTTGTTTTAGGCCACTAAAGTCTACAATGGACCTGAAGTCGCCAGCATTCTTTAGTACTAAACAGAAAGTACAGTTGTGTACACTTACCATAAATGTAGATGTTCGAGTGTATTCACTGTTGCAGTCATCACATTTGGGTTATCCCTGCCAGGGTAGCCCTCAATCGGCCCGAATACCAGAGTCTTAGTATTTCTGCGTCAGTTGCCGTTGTTCCAGGACTGACATCAGGTCGTCAGTAGTATAAAGTAAGGCAGCCAACGCCATTGCATCAGTTTTTCTTGCCCCAACTGTCAGGAGCCAGTATATGGTGGAAGAACCCCACCAGTAGAAAGTAAATACCAAAAAGTTCCTTGTAAGGAGAGAGAGAGAGAGAGAGAGAGATAGAAAGGGGGGGTGGGTGGAGGGAAGCCAGGACTGTAACACTGAATACACTCGTACATCTACATTTATGGTAAGTGTACACAACTGTACTATGTTCTTCATGTTTCACTGTTTGAGGAAAAGGGTGGAGGCAGTCAATAAGACTACGGGTTGGCTAGGATGCCCTGCAAGACTTCAGTGGCAAAGCCTGCCCTGGATTTGGAAAAGACAGGCAGGTGGTAATGCTTGGTGAAAGTGTGAACAGATGTCCATGTTGCAGCCTCCTGGATGTCTCTGGTGGGGACTCCTCTGAGGAAAGCTGCAGAGGTTGAGGCTGCTCTGGTAGAGTGAGTCCTGAGCCCCTAAGGGGAGGTTTCCCATTTTGCTTGTAGTATGGCTTTGCCCTCTGCTCCTGCAGCAAAGCTGACTAACAATCGATCAGTCTTTCTGAATGATTTAGTCCTGTCTAGACAGAATCTGAGCCGTAAAAACACAAAGGAAGAAAGGAAGCCAGGAGTAGGTCCACCACTGTTTATTGAATCAAATAAAAATAAGCGCCTTCGTCGAGTTCATTACAAGACTTCATCAGATAAAAAATGGGCTCAAAAAAGCCAAGTTTAAAAAGCCTTTACATATCACATGATCCACCCTCCCAGAATAATTAACTAATTAGAATCAGCAATAATAGGAAAAAACACACACTATTCAACATCTTAAAATACATAAATACAAGCCTATTAAAAAGTGTGAAATAATAAATTTAAAAACATAAAAATATATGTATATATCTGTGTAAATGAACCTTTTTAAACAAATCTATCTAACTTGTGCCTAAAAACCACTAATGTACTTTATAGGCACATTTCAGAATTTCCTGATCATCATTTTAAATTCAATGTGATTGAGCAGGTAAAACGGAATATAAGGGGTGGACCTTGGCAGTTGACTTTAGAAAACTGGGAACTACATTGGATACTACACAGTACAAGAATAAAAACCACACCGGAACAACGGAGAAACGACCCAGCAATCGCAATGGAAATAAAACAGAAGCAAATAAAAATCACCACCATACGCTGGGTCAAATGGCGTCGTAGACACAGAATAAAAGTTCCACGATAACAGCAATCCAAAATTTAGTTGTAAAAACCACCAGAAACTGCAAAAATGGAAATCAAGCAGTTTAATAGCAAAGACTGTTAGCGCTTTCACCCGTAGGCTTCTTCAGACAGTATCCAACATAAATTACTTTCTCAGTTTAAATATTAAAGCAATGCTAGCAATAGGTCAAAAACAAACACATGTCAAGAACCATTACAGCATATTTAAAGAGCCAAACCATATGATATACATATAATACGGCATTCAAGCGCTAATCATGAATCAATCAAGACACCAAAAAGTACATTAGTTACAAACACCACATAATTAAAAACACAATGAATAAAACACCATTTTAAAAACTCATGCTGTACAGATACATAAAAATATATAATAATGCACAAACCATTATATAATAAATGCCCATAATACATTATGGTCTGTAACATCCCCTTTTCCTTAGCGCAGGGGTTATGTTCACCTTCTCATTAAGTCCAGGGAACGTATCAGCCCTGCACCTAATAATCCAGTGCATTTCTTTCTCCAAAGTACAATTAATAAGATCTCCTCCCCTCATGTTCATATATATCACTTCCATAACACTAAACAAAAAAGTATGCTGTGGACCAGTCACTAAAACATGTCTGGCTAGTGCATTGGTGGTATTAGCTACCCTAATTTGGTAAGCATGTTCCCTCATCCATTCCTTTAGGGTCCTATTCGTTTTACCTGTATAAAACGATGTACAGGCAGAGCACCTAGCCAGATAAACAACGTTCGAGCTTAAACAATTAGTGCCTGTACAAAACTTAAACTCGTACTTCGTAATAGGATGGATAAAGGAAGTCCTGGTGTCTATCAAAACACATTGATTACAATGTCCACATGGATTCGTATTCCTAACCAATACAGTATCAGGACGTGGAACAGGAGGTACAGCCCTGTAACACGACATACTCTTTACATTGGGTTTATTCTTATAACTAACCATAGGCTTAGGTCCTACAATGCTCTTGACGATGGGATCTAAAGTCAAAATCTCCCATCTATCTTCCATGAAGTTCCTTATGAACCGTGCATCCTGAGTATAGAAAAGAGGGGCTCTTAGGAAACCTTGAGATGACCTATCAACCAAAGGTCTAACATTATTGACCAGACCTAAATCTGAAAAATAGGGTTTTGCTACACTAGTACGAAGTGAATCCACTTCCAACTTCATCTTATTGAAAATATCTTGTTTGTACCCTCGTGCAATAAACATCTCTCCCATCCTGCTCAATTCTTGAGAATATCCTATATCAGTGGGATTCAACCTTGAAGCCCTCATAATCTGTCCTTTCATCACGTTATTAAACACGTAGGTAGGATGCATACTACTCCTATGAAGGAGTGCATTCCGATAACATGGTTTCCTGTGTATACAAGTATTAATAAGACCATCTGGAAGTCTATACATAGAAACATCCAAAAAAGAAATGGCATCTTCCGAATAACACAGGGTAAATTTCAAGAATTCTGTAGATTGATTGACATCATGGACAAATGACAACAATTCATCCAAGGTACCAAACCAAATGAGGAAGAGGTCATCCACAAACCTCCTGTAGAACCTTACACGGTCCTTATACTGACTGTGTTGAAACAAATACTGTTCTTCCCACTCTGCCATGACTATGTTGGCATAGCTATTGGCACAAGAAGTGCCCATAGCTACGCCATCATTCTGTAGGTAAATATCCCCACCAAACATAAACACATTATTCGTGAGTATAGTCTCCAAGAACAAAGCAAGTAAATCCATGAACCTGTTGGCGTAAGTGGAGTTCCTTCGTAGATGATTAAGAAAAAACTGAACCCCTAGGTCGTTGGGTATAACGGTGAATAAACTCACCACATCTAGGGTAACAAGTAGAAATTCACTCAAAGGTTCTACATTTCTCATAAAGTCATATAGATCAATCAAAAATTGTTTGCTGTCCTTAAGGATATGAGGGCTCCTGTCCACCAGGGGTCTGGAGAAATGTTCAATGTAAATGGACTTAGGTTCGATCAACCAACCCTGTCCAGAGACAATGGGTCTCATGGGAGGTTGGTTCACCGATTTATGTACCTTGGGTAACCCTTGTATTATTGGGATACGTGGATTCTTCACCTTCAAGTAACAGTAGAGTTCTTCAGTGATATCATAGCTCAAGACCAAATCATCTAACATTTCAAAAATTTTAAGGACCTTCTCTGTTACTAATGTCATATCAATCCTTGTGTAAAACAAACCTGTTGTCAACAGTGATTGCATACTCTCTGTATAAGCACACATATCCATCAATACAATAGGCCCACCTTTGTCAGCTGGTCTAATAACAATATCTGGATCGAGCCTTAAAGCTTCAAGTGCCTGTCGCTGATTTACATTCAAATTCTGACGATATCTACAACGCCTATTGGTAGTGAAATACTCATATATATCATTCTCAACAAGGCGTGAGTAGGTGTCTAACAAAGGATGTAACTGTGGCAAATACAAACTATAATTACATCAGAGGTACAAACAGTACCATTAATATCAACATTGCTCTTTTCATTGGTATTCACATTGTCAGATTTATTATTAGAGCTGTTATTAATAATAGGAAAATTGTCAGACAATTTATCAATATTAGTACTAGAGTCTTCAGGTACTGATGGGCGTCGTATTTCTGACATAGTCTCTTGAATTATACGATCGCCCTTCATTCCCACTTTCACCGTGTTGTCCACCGGTCTGTATTAGGATGGCACACAAACATAATGCCCTAGCCAAGCATGTATTCGAGTGTGGTCCCCTGCATATCTTTAGTTTTAGGATTTTAGAGAGAGTTGCTTTAAATTGCAGAGGTGGGGATGTAAGGACACACACAGAAGGCAGGGAGAATTTCTGGATCATGAGATTCAGATCTGACATCCCACCAGGTTTAAATGTGAATTTATCGGTTAAACCTTTTTTGAAGATGAGGAGATTAAAGGTATACAAATGAGAATATTCCTCATATACAAATGCATTTATTTATAAATTTTGGTTCATGCATTTTGTTTATTTTATATAGTCCCTTTTTTCATATATATGTATGTATATAAATGTTTTTAATTAGTGTACACCACTCAGTCTTTATATATTTGAATTTGTACATTTTGGTTTTATTATTTTATTATAGACATTCTCATGAACTATTTCTTTAAAAGTTTTACTGGTTTTCCCGCCAGTTGGCGTATATATTTCATCAGTTAGTATTTTGCATTGTTGAGTCTGAAGAAGCCTGTAATAGGTGAAAGCGCTAACTCTTTTTGTATCGCAATAAAGCTTTTCTGCTCTTTTTGAAAGCTGTGGACCTGGATTTTTTATACCACACAGTGGTTATGTGGACATTGTGATTTGAGGAGATTTTGAGTGGATTCTAACTCTGTGCTGCCGTGTTTCCGCTCCGCTGTTTTTGTTTTATCCTTGCTTTTAGTTTTATGTGCGGAGGAGCGGTTCACTCTACAGTTTCATTTTTTATATATTTTTATGTTTTTAAATTTTATATTTCACAGTTTTTAATAGGCTTGTATTTATGTATTTTAAAATGTTGAATAATGTGTTATTTTACTGATTTATTTTATTGCTGATTCTAATTAGTTAATTACTCTAGGGGGTAGATCATGTGACATGTAAAAGCTTTTTAAACTTGGCTTTTTTGAACCCATTTTTTATCTGATGAAGTCTTGCAATGAACTCGATGAAAGTACTTATGTTTATTTGTTTCAATAAACAGTGGTGGACCTACTCCTGTCATCCTGCCTTCCTTTGTGTTTTTACATCGTTTGTGGATCTGCTTTGGTGTTTCTAGAATCTGAGCTGTCTGTGCACATCTAGAGAGTGTAGTATCCTTTCTCCCTTGGAGAGCCACACTGGACACCACTTTTGGCATGAAGGATGGGTTAGTCCTGAGGGGAACCCTGTCAGCATGGAAGATGATGAAGGGCTCTACAGTCATGAGTGCTTGTAGCTCGGACACTCTTCTGGCTGAAGTGATGGCCAGAAGCAGGGCTGTCTTCCAGGAGAGAAACTTTAACTCTGCTGAAGCTGCTGGTTCAAAGGGGGGTAGGATGAGCTTTTCCAATACAAAGTTTAGATCCCATGCTGGAGTAGGTGCTCTTCTAAGTGGCCTCAAGTTGCTAGCCCCACTTAGGAACTGTTTGATGACAGGGTGTGAGAAGAATGGTTGCTCAGTGTTGAAATGAGCAGCGATAGCAGAGGCATGCATTTTAATTGATGAAAAGGAGAGATCACTGTGTAGTAGGTCAGCTAGGTCATCCAGGATGAGAGGTAGGGAGGGCTGTGCCATATCGGCTCCCTTAGCCTGGATCCAGGTGCAGAACCTTTTCCATTTGTCAGCATAAGACTTTCTAGTGCTAGGGCGTCTGGCCTCACGTATAACATCTAGAACCTGTTTACTGAGATTGGCAGCTTGTTCAGCGGTCAGGGAATAAGCCAGGCTGCCAAACTGAGCATCTGCAATTGGAGATGCATGAATTCTCCTTCCCTCTGGGTCAGGAGGGTTGGAATCTGCGGGAGATGCCATGGTGGCAGAGGGGACAGGCTGCATAGTAGTGGGTGCCAGTGCTGGCAAGGCCAGTCTGGAACAATTAGAAATGTCCTCAGTTTTTCCTGCCTTATTTTGAGCAGTACCCTGGAAATGAGAGGTAGCAAAGGAAAAGCATACACCAAGGGGTTGATCCACTGGAAGGACAGGGCATCCACTTTCCAGGCCCTGCAGTGAGGCTCCCTGGTGCAGAACTTGCTGAGCTAATGGTTGGAGTTGGAAGCAAAGAGGTCGACCTTTGGGGTGCCCTATTTCTGAGTTATTAGGGTGAAGGTTTTTTGGTCTAGCTGCCACTTGTGTGGGTCCAGAAGATTTCTGCTCAAGTTGTCTGCCAGAGAGTTGAGAGAGCCTGGCAAGAATTACGCTAACAGGTGCAGTTGCATGATTGAGGCTGTGTGCCAAAGGGTCATGGCGAGCCTGCATAAAGGGTAGGACTGAGTCCCTCCCTGCTTGTTGATATACCACATCACAGTGGTGTTGTCCATTTTGATCAGTAGAGCCCCTGGGGAGAGAAGGGGCCTGAAAGGTGTCAATGCGTGCTGAGCAGCTAACATCTCTTTTTGGTTGATGTGCAGATTTATTTGATGTGGGGTCCAATGGCCCTGTATGCATCTGCTATCTAGGTGTGCACCCCAGACATAGTCTGATGCGTCTGTGGTGAGGGTCTGGGTGGCGTGGGGTGGTGTTGTGATTGCATGCTGCTGCCCACCATAGAAAATCTTTCCTTAGGCAAGGTATTATAGGAATAAGAGTTTCTAGGTCTTGAGAGTGTTGATACCAAAGACTTTTTAGGTACCACTGAAGTTTCCTCATAGGCAGTCTGACATATGGAATGAGTAGAATGCAAGATGCCATGAACCCCAGAGCTTGCAGGATTTTCCTTGCGGATAATTGGGGTCTGGTGGCTAGTTGAGAGAAATAAGCTGTCAGATAAGTTTGCTTTTCTGGAGTAAGGAATGCCATCTGGGATGCTGTGTCCAGGCTTGCTCCCAGGAATATAATATTTTGGGTGAGTACCAGTTTGGATTTCGTTTCGTTGATAGTGTACCTTAGTGAGGTCAGTAGGGCTTTTATAAAGGCCAGGTGCTTGAGCAGCTTTTCCTGACTGTCTGCCTCAATCAGGCAGTCTAAGTATGGGTAAATTTGAATATTTCTTTGATGGCAAAAAACAATGGTGAGAGCCAGACATTTTGTGAAAACTCTGGGAGCAGTAGATAAACCAAAAGGAAGTGCAGAGAACTGAAAGTGCAGAAATCCTGCCCTGAAACATAGATATTTCCTGCATGATTCCCTGACTGGGATGTGAAGGTAGGCCTCTTTTAGGTCTAGGGCGGCTAACCAAGCATTCTTGGACAGCATAGGCAGTAGTTGCTGGAGGGTGAGCATTTTGAATTTTGGTATCACCAGAAAAGTATTTAGAATGGATAGATCGAGGATGGGGCACCAAATGCCATCTTTTCTGGGTAATAGGAAGAGCCTGGAGTAAAAACCTTGGCCTATTTGTTCTGCAGGAATGTGCTCTATTGCCCTCAGAGAGCAGGGAAAGGGCTTGCCTTTTGGCCTCTGCTCACTGGTTTGGAGGACGATCTGGGAACCCTTTTGGGGTTGGTAGAGTGTGGAAAGAAAATTTCTATCCCTGGGACACTATGTTGAGGACCCAGCAGTCATTGGTAATGGTGGCCTAGGTGCTTGTGTGGAAGGAGAGTTTTCCTCCTAAGGGCGTGTGCAGATGGGCAGAGGGAGGGGGCGGATGTAGAGAGTCATTGTGAGTTCTTACCATGAGGGGGTGGCTTAGCAGTCCCTGGTTTTGAAGCGGAGGAACTCCATTGCTTTGATCTCTGCATTCCCTGTGGCTGTTGTCTGAGGGGTCTGCTTCCCTGGGGTCTGGGCTGAACTGATCTGGAGGAGGCAGAAAAGGACCAGTGCTTGGAGGGGCAATGCCTACTGAACCTGGGTGGCTGAACCTGCAGGAAATCCTTAACTGTCTGCATAGATTTTGCTTTTTCTTCCATCTTTTTTAAGACCTCCTCTCCCTTGGTGCCAAATAAGTTGTCTTTGTGCAAGGGTGCATCCAATAATTTGGATTTGACAAGGTCTGGCAAGGGCTGTTCCTTAAGCCAAGCATGCCTTCTAAGGACAGAACCAGTGACTGCTGCCCTGCAAGATGCTTCTAGGGCGTCAAAACCACAGTGTAAGGTGTGCTTAGTTACTTGACTTGCAGAATGCATTAACTTTTGTAACTCTATTTTCTGCACAAGCAGGGAAAGATGATATTTTTTCTTTGAGGAGTTCCATGGTGTGTTGCTGAAATTTTAGCATATGGAACTGACAATTTAGTACTCTAATAGCAAGAGTAGCAAAGGTGTATACTTTTTTTTACCCCATCTGTCTAATGCCAGGGAATTCCTATATGAGGGGGTTGGATTCTTAGCTGAAGTTGCTTTACCTCCTTTAGGCCCTTGAGAAATAACCTCAGGGTCAGCAGTAGGATTTTTTAAAAGAAATTTGTGTGAGTCAGGGACTCTCTAATACCTGTCAGGTTTCCTGGGAGCAGGAGGGAGGGTGTCAGGAGTCAGACTGGATTCCATGAAAAACATCATCAACAACATCTAGGACAGGAGGAATGGCCAAGGGTCTGTGCTGTGGAAGATCTAAGAATTCCCTGAATCTCTTTTTAGACTGAGGGTAGTCCTGACATTCCCAATGGAAATGCTCCTTTAAAGTACGTAAGGTTTCCCCAAAGGAAATGTCCTCAGGTGGAGAGGCTGAAGGAATGGATTCCTCTGCATCACTATCCTCATAAGCACAGAGGGGTTGCATGTCTTCATATTCAGATACATCAGAGTCATCAGACTCCTGTTCAGATAAAACTACTGGGGACAAATCTTTTTTTCTTTTGGAAAGGGTAGCTTGGCTTCCCCTGATCAGCATTATAAGGTCTTCCGTCATTTTAAGCATTTGAGACAGAGGCAAGGAAGCAGGTGCCTGATATTGGGTCGTTGGTTTCTTTGGTGTGGTTCATACCCTGGGCCTTAGAAACTCGGTAGTTCTAGAAAGAACAGTATACGTGATAAAAGTAGTCGGTCTGTGTCGAGAAACGGTAGTGCGAAATACTTCCTCGGAAGCCGGTGCCTGCTTAGCAGCTCCGGACCCATCCAAAGTAGAGACATCCGCAGGATCCTTAGTCATTGAAGAATTTTGCAGCATACTGTTCTCCAAAAGGGTCTCGGTAGCCTGCGAATCCACAGAAGTGGGCACCAAGGGCCTCAAAAGCGCCTCACTGGGGACCGGAGAACTGACAAATAGCTTAAGAGAAGCGTCGTCGGAAGGTTTGGACCTGTGCGGTCTGTCTCTGTCTTTATCCTTACTTTTTTTGGAGGATCTGCTGTTGGATGGCTTACCGAAGCCATACCGGAATTCAAGAAATGAGAGCGAAAATATCTAGTGACAATAAGGGCCCAACGACGTATAGTTCTGGCGTTGAACAAAGCACAAAAATAACAGAGGGACGTCGTGGTCCGGGCCTAAGTTAGTAACGCAGTAAGAATGAAAGTCTCGGTGTGGTATTTGCTTTCCATAGGCAAAACAATTGTTAACTTTTTCTGACATCGGTTACAGCAAGAAAAAAAAATCCCCAAATGGCGTACTTAGCTTTAGAAGACTTCAGCTTCAATTCGGAAAACAAAAACTCAGGTAGCGGCTGACTGGCACTCTTGTGAACTGCTTCTGCTTTGGGCTCCTCGGCTGCCTTACTTTATACTACTGACAACCTAATGTCAGTCCTGGAGCGACAGCAACAGACGCAGAAATACTAAGCCTCTGGTATTCGGGCCAACTGAGGGCTACCCTGGCAGGGATAACTCAAATGTGATGACTACAACAGTGAATCACGAAGAACATCCTGGAGTAATATCCTGTCCAAGTTGGTCTGCAGGAACGTCTTCAATGGCTGCTTTTAAAAGACGCTTTTATACCTCTTTTCTTGTAGGTGACCTTGATGAGGTATGCCATCTAGCAAGAGATGAACATTCACTGTGGAGTGAGGCAGAAATGGAAAAACATACCTGTGTTGTAAGATCTCCCTTATATACCATCACTGGTAAACAGCCAATCAGTGAAATGAGGGGAGGAAGATTTTTTCCGACTTCCTCATGAAGGACAGAATAGGTCGGAGTGCTGCAATCTTACCTGGGGCTCACAGTTTTAATGACTACTGCCATCCATTGTCAGCTCGTGGACCAGCAACCTTACAGAAAAATTTTGGGATAGGTTATCTTTTCTTGCTTCCAAATGGTCCTTGCTACTGCTCCTGCTGTATATATCAGAATCAATACTGACACTACTATGTTTCTTAGAAAATGAGTGCTATGGAGAGTGGAAGCAGCAACGGACAGGGTTAGCCCTTCTTCTTGGATTCCCATTAGATGAAGGGCCAAAATACAGGATCTTTTAAAGGGAATATCTATGAAGGTCATCTTGGTGACTGAGAAAAGTTGTAAGGCACAGCTAGGACTGCCAGTGAATGGTACTACAGCTTCATGTTGTATAAGTTGCATTTCCAGTGGCATTGTACAATATACATCCTGTACGATTGCCAAGCATGGCCAAACATGGATGTCTGTTCCTTGATATGTTCTTTGACACATTTAGAAGCCAATTAGTAACCAGCTACAGTTCATCTGGCAAAGCACTCTGAAAATACAGTATTTGTGTCTTACAATTCAGAACCCTCATCATACTGCTGAGTTTGTTTTCCAAATAAATCCATACCCTCTTACTTCCTTGTTTAAAAGGAAGAATCACTGTGGCCTGTGAGATAGGCTTGTGCCTTAGAGCTGCTGCTAAAACATGAAAGCCAGTTTATGACTTCATTCAGATGGTGTCCTCTGTACGGGATGGAAGTAATACCTTCTACTTTCCTAGATACTGAGGCTAAACTATCAAGTTTTGCCAAAGCAGAATTGACAGAATCCCTCAGAATGTCCATCAAGAATGGTACCACTTAGATGGGGTGCTACAGTAGCCTGCTGGCCTCCAGCAACCTGTGCTGGAGGGAGGAGATGGACTCTGCTCTCCATGCGTCTCTCTGCTAAATCATTTGGGGGATATCTCCAAATTTTGGATCATCTGGTGGTGAATGAAGTGGATTGTCACCATATTTATCATCAAAGTGTACTGCTGAAGCATCACGCCCTTCTGCCAGGCTTCTTGTCTTTTTGACCCCATTTGGTGGTCTTGGACTTGAGTTCAGGTCTCAGGTTTCTACATTTTTTAAATAGCAAACACATTCTTCTGTATTTATGGCATCAGGTCAAAACAATATGGTGGTGTTGTAGATGGGCAGCTGATGTCCTGTCCCATCAGACAATGCTACTTGCCTGCTGCCAGGATGAAAGTGTTGTATTTTGTACAACTACAGTTTGGTTAGCTGTAACCAATGGTAATGATGCAGAGTGTTAGTAAAGCAGGTATCAATGCAGCTACAAAACAGGCCATTTTACCTGAAGAATTAAGTATGATGCCTAACACGTTATGATGTTAGATGCCTTTGCCACATCCAAGGAAGCAGTCTGAGCAGTATGATCAGCCCACTGCCTGCTTGTCCTTTTCAGAGAAGCAGACAGGATTTATCAGGCATGACCTACCCTTAACAAATTCAAATTGTTGTGGGTAGAGCCTGATCAAATTTTTAATATCCTAATTAAAAAGGTCAGTGATGGTGAGTTCCATGGCTTTACAGACAAGACTAGTAAGGCTAATGGGTCTGTAGTTTCTTTGGTCAGTGTTGGGTTCACCCTTATTGCTTTAAAGGCAGCCATTGTCCTTTTTCTTAATCCAAAAGATAATGTTTACCAAAAGCATGCCAGGTGCTTTTTACATCTGGGATGGGAACAGAGATAACAGAAGGACAAATAGTCACAGTAAGTGGGAAAAGAAGCGGAAACACTCACTTTAGTATGGGTAACCTTAATTTTACATTAGACAGTGCCATCATAGATTCATAGATTAGTAATTAGTAGATCAATTCAATCGAACTGTTCCTATCGGGAAGGGTAAACTTTACTTGTTGAAAATGTATACAGTTTTGTGCATTTGTTCTTAGTTAAAAGGACATGAAGGTTCAGAAAAAGTATTTATTTTTTGCTTGAGCATTTTGGTTGAAGCAAAAAATCTTGAAAAATGTGACATGTTCAAATTGAGATGAGACAAAGCAACTACTTAAGAGATCAGCCTGCCAAACATTAGTGTAATTCAGAATTAGCATGTGAATTTGACAAAGAAAGGATTTCAGGATGGACAGTCATCAGAATATCAGAGACAAAGGGAGAGGGAAGTAATGATACTGGTTGCTATAGGGGATCCAATAGTGATGGGGGGATGCAATAATGGAAGATTTGTGGTAGTAAACGGCTACTGGCAAACAACGAGGATTACACCGGCATGTACTTATAATCCACCAAAAACTGTTATTATGGAGCTTAAAAATGTTTGGAGAAATGTTCAGCTTTCAGCATTGAATATTATTCATGCGTGGGGATTGGAATTGATTTACAATTCAAGAACCAATGAAAACTAAGATCAAGGTACTTTGTAGTGAAGTAAAGATGGAATGCTGGTAATTTCCTACCTGTTAAAAAGATGCATGTCTAATGAATGGGTAGTGGAAATTATTCAAAAGTTATTAGGGAAAATACATTAGAAATAATTTCTTCAGAAGGGAAAGACGGTGAATGAGATAAAATGAAAATGAAGTTTAAAAATGGTGTAAATAAAAGAGAAAGTTATATGGGAAAGAAGTAATAGAAATTATTTAGAAGGGCTGACAAAGGTTAAAGCATTGCAGAATAAGGGGAATACATCAGAACAAGAATGGCAACTGCACTGTGCTAAAAGGAAAACAGGAACATTTAGATAATGCAGGTGAGTTTATAGAGACTGCTGTTAAACAAACATTTCTTGACAATTTCAGAACACAAACATTTTTTGCACAGTAACTTAGGCAACAGAGAGAAGAGGGTGGATTTTCACTAAACCTAGAAAGCCTATGACAAGAAAAATAACCAGAGATCCTACAGACATATTAGAAACCAGGAAAAGGCACAAATGGAAATATTTATGGAAGACTTAATAAAGCACAGGTTACTGGAAGATGAGGCTCAATAATTAATGGCTAATATAGGAAGGCATGAGCTAAAAAAGGTGATTTATAACCAGCTTGGAAGTCTCCAGGAGCAGATGGTATTCCTGTGGAAGTTTGGAAATTAGGATGAAAAATAATTATAAAGACATGGAAGGTTTCCGTTTAACAGTACTTTAAAAGAAGGGAAGTACCAGCATCTTGGAAAAAAAGCTGTGGTGACTGTATTACCTAAACAGGTCAACGACCCATCAGATCCAGATTCATATAGACCCATTTTGATTTTTAAATCATGGTTATAAAGTGTTTATGTCTATACTAGTTAAGGGAATAGCAAAGGTGTTACCAAAATTGAAACACATGGATTTGTGTGGTTTTGTGGAGGGGAGTCAAACATTTGACAACATTAATAGAACAAAGATGACTCAGAGAGAAGCAGAAAGTTTGTTTGTTTGATTGTGTCTTTCGGCTTTTCTTGGTTAGGGGTCGCCACAGCGGAACTCCGGTCCACTAATGACTGGCAGTAGATTTTTACAGAAAGTAAAAAAAAAAAAAATACTGTTATTGTTGGTGGATTTTAATGAAGAGAAAGCATTTGACAGAGCCAGCTGGGGTTTTATGAGTAGGTCAACAGAAGTACTTGTATTTCCTAACGGAATAATAAGGCTAATTAAGAGGATATATGAAGGGGCAAGAATGAAGGTGGGATGGTTCCTCTGACAAGCTGTATTTGACCAAAGGTACCAGGCAGGAGTGTCCTCATTCCCCTTTGTTATTTGCTTTATATTTAGAGCCACTAGCTTGGAAAATAAGGGACTCTTAAATTCACAGATATAACTGGTACAGTAATCAGGAAATTGTAGTTTATTTGCAGATGACATTAATTTGTACTTGTTAAATCCAGAAAAAGCCATTTTAGTGTTGTGGGACATTCCTAGACAATTCCAAGTCTTTCTGGGATATAAAATTAAATTAATAAAGATAAAACAGGCTGTATAGGTAAACTACGTACCCACAAATTAACTTGTCCTGCAATACGCATATTTATGGGGACATGGTAAAATGAAGCACTTAGATTAATGGATTAAAATGCACTCTGTTATGGCAGCTAAGGACATGTAGGAAGAGACTAAACAAAAAAAAATGCAAAAACTGAGAAACTGGAAGCTGCTGATTATGGCTACGGACATAAAAATAAAAGCAGTGAAAATATTTTTAGTCATTTTAGTTTTTCAAGCATATTTTTTATCAACCAAAGGAGAAGCTGTGGACAATAATAGAGAGATGAAGGAATTTATTTGGGAGGGGAAGAGGGCAAGAATTAAGTGGGTTAAAGCTGATCTTCCTTACAAAACAATGTTTGAATGGATTTTGAATGGATACTTTAGAGCTACTCATTTTAAGCTCATAGCAGAAGATTATTAAAGTGAAAAGGGATGATTATAAAATGAGGACCAGTTTCCGAAATAAGGAGAGTGTAAGATTCTGGATACAGATCCTTAAGGAAAACAACAACAACAAAACAACCACAAAGAATATTACACTCATAAAGCTGCAAGTATTTTAGGATAGAAGCCAACATAGGAATGGAGAAAGGAGATTTTGCCAACAGGGATGACTGTAAGTAGAGGTACAGAAAATGGCAAGAGGGTCCTGGAACTTACTGGAGAACAGTGGCAAAGGAACCCATGTATTGGAAGGAAATAACTAGAGGGGGGAAATGTAATAGAGTGGGATGAGGCCAAGCAGACGTTTGAAATTTAAGAGACTGTCACCCCTACCAGGGATTGACATCAGAATACAGGCAAAGAAAATGTATTGGGGGAGGGATAATAGAGTTTTTAGATGGGGTCTATATTAGATAATTGAACTTTC
Source organism: Protopterus annectens (assembly GCF_019279795.1). Lineage (NCBI taxonomy): Eukaryota > Metazoa > Chordata > Ceratodontiformes > Protopteridae > Protopterus > Protopterus annectens. The sequence continues at coordinate 1,718,674,390 of NC_056731.1, read as the reverse complement.
AAAAGTTCGACTGTCATATGGTCGACACCACATGATCGAACTTTTAAAAGTTCAAAAATCTAATAATAAAAAAAATTACATAAATAACCTACTTGAACGTTTTAAACAGGGGGGCAAGCCCCCCTGCACCCCCAAACCCTCGCTCTTTAAATATGCCAAAGCTGCGATCACACTACAGTGCAGAAAATGGAAATCCCATTCTGCACTGTATGGCTATCTCCGTTAAAACGTTCGAACTTTCAAAAATTCAATCATATGATGTCGATCATATGGCAGTCAAACTTTTGAAAGTTTAATCATCCAATACTGACCCTTTAGTTGAGTCTAGAACAGAAGTTGTTGTTAAACAACGGAAATTAGTAGGGCATACAAAACACTGAATGACAGTAAGAATCAATTAAAGGACATTAGAAAACGAATGGGAAGAGTAACGAGAAAGATAATTTACAAAGGAACAATGTAAGTACATCTGTATGGCTACCAAAGCTGTGACAAACTCCAGAAGGTTTAGGATTTTTGCTTGGAAGTATCTGCATTATACCACAAGCAAATATCAGGGAATTTTTCCCTCAGGTAGAAAGCAAATGCTGGAAGTGTAATAGAAAAGAGAGAGGTTACTAAGAGCATGTTTTTGAGAGTTGCAGATTTAGAAAATTCCTTACAGAATATTCTGTCTGAAATGTATGGACAGCAAATGGTTGCAACTTTGGAAATAATTCTGTTGAGCTGAGAGTCGGACACAGGGTCTGAAATGCCTATGCAGAGTAATGCCTTACTAAGTTTAATGCAACTGGTTGACAAAAAAGCCACTACTATAACATATTGTAAAGGTGATCAAATACCTGGAGGTGGGATCTTTAGAAAAGGAAGGAGTACATTACACCGAAATAAATGGAGTTTGTGGGATCAGTACATGCAGCATAATGTTTAGGAGTAATAGCATGCTTTAAGGGAAGGCAGAAACTAAGCAATTTATGTAATGTTGAGGTGAATAATTATTAAATAGAAACAAAAAACATATGTAATGCAAACCATGCAAATGTGAAAAGTGTTAATTTGGTTTGTTTTCTTTTCTTTTAATGCATGTGTGCCTACGTCTTATGTGATACTTTTAATTACATCATACACTCAGACACAGGGGACATAGCCAATCTACTTGCAGACAAATTCAGCTCTAACTTCACCCCCTTTTCCCTTCCAGTACTCTTAAATCACATACCCCTGGGCACCTCTCAAATCTCACAAGAACACGATCACAAGGCACTAGCTAAGGTTAAGAATATGACATCTATGGAGCCAGATGACATATCACACTGCATACTGACTAGCCTGAAGCACAAACTGTCAGACCCCCCTACAGAGGCTACTCAACATTAGCCTCAAAACAGGCTCTGTGCTAGTTGAATGGAGAAGAGCAACAGTCATTGTCTCAGCCTCATCTGTAAGGCTATAGAAAGGATAATTATGGCTCTAATAAATAGGGATATAGGCAACCTCTGTATTTGTCAAGGGCAGGTCCTGAGTACTAAATCTGGCTGACTTATTCAGAAAGATAACACAGACAATGAATAAGGGGAAATCAGTGCAAGTTGCATACCTGGACCTTGCAAAGGGATCTTAGATAAATTCCCCAGTTAAATCTTAACCCTTATGTGACAAACTGGAAAGCAAACTGGCTCACAAACAGAACACAGGAAGTGAGGATGGGCAGCTCTGTCTCCACCAAAAGACCAAGGAGCTTAATGGGGGATGAGGTATGGGGTATTACTTTTGAAGTGATAAAATCCCTGTGAACACTGAGACACCTCCCCGATTACTGGGGGGCTTGAAGGTATGAATCCAGGCATGGATGGGATGCAATCTTTACACTTGAACCATGTCTCTGTGACTACATAAACACACACTTGCTCCAGTTGCAGAACTGTCTCAAAATCAGGCAGTTTATTGGGGTCTATATCAGCTTATCGAAAGCTGATAACAGCGAACGCTCTTTGATCGACCCCCAAAGGTAGGTCATGTCTTCTAAACTTGGTAGACTTCTTTGAAACAGTTACTAAGGCCATGGACTACCTAGACCTCGCTAAAGTCTTTGACACTATCCCTCATTCAGGAATCATAGATAAACTCATCAACCTTAACATAAACCCCCTACGTCATGAGATGGGTGGCCAACTGGCTCACGGACAGAACCCACATGGTAAGAGTTGCAGACTTCAGATCCGACTTCAAACCAGTGACAAGTGGAGTGCCCCAGGGTTCAGTCTTGGGACCCCTCCTGTTCGGTATATACTTCTCTGAAGTGCAAGCGAACACCAAGGGTCTATGGCTAACCAAGTTCGCAGATGACTGCAAACTGGGTGCCATTATCGATTCTCCTGCCGACGTAGACATCCTACAAAAGTACCTCACTGAGACGGACACCTGGTGTCAAAATCATGGCCTCAAGCTAAATGCCAAAAAGTGCATTGTTATCCCCTTTGGTAAAAACAAGGTAGGAAGTTCACTTAATACAGAAAGTGTGATAAGAGACCTTGGGAACCAAGTTGATAGTAACCTCTCCTTTGATAACCACATTGCCACAGTGGTCAGAAAATCTTTCTACGTGGCCCAGTTAATTACAAAAGGGTTCGCATCTGGAAATAAGGAAATCATCATTCCCCTCCACTCATCACTTATCAGATCCCTCATTGAATACAATGCCCCATTTGAGATGTACCTCACAAGACACCTACAGCAACTTGAGAGGCCCTAAAAGTACCTCACCAAGAGGACTGCTGGCCTCAAACAATTGTCCTATGCTGACCCGCTCAAGAAACTCAAACTCTACTCGGTCGCATACCGCTTACTCCGAGGAGACCACTGTCTGACATACAAAGCTATGTTAAACCCGGAATTGTTGGACATGCTCCACTTGAAGAAATCCCAATCTCCCAGAGCTACACGCTCTAGGGACCTAAACCTCACCACAACAATAGGACATGCTGGAGGGATAGATTCTTGTCCCAGAGACTTCCCATGCTCTGGAACAAAATTCCCATCCACATCAAGCAGAGCCCATCATTAGCACTCTTCAAGAAAAAAACGCAAAGACATGGAACAGTGATTTTTTTCCACAGGGAAAAAAATTGCTGGGCCGTTGTCGGGGGTTTGCCATTTCCTCCACTGTGGTGCGATCTCGGAGTTGGTATATTTAAGTAGGAGGGGTGTGGGGGGGGGGCGAAGCCCCCCACGTTATGTTATGTTTTCATTTTTTTTGTTCGGAACAGCGATTTTTTTCCCCCTGGGAAAAAAATTGTTGTTCCGTGTCTTCGCCATTTAGGTTGTTCAACCTTTAGGGGTCGATCAAAGAGCGTTCACTGTTATCAGCATTCGATAAGCTGATATAGACCCGTTTATTGTCAAGATACTTGGCACTGAGAAGGGCTACCTTAATATTGTCCAAATTATTATTTGATTTGTTAGTTAGGTTGGTACATTCATTAGATGAACTCTGCCTAAAAAAGGCATGATGAGGGGAGCAAAGATTTTGGCCAGTATGTGCAAGTCCTTGAATGAGAGGTGCAGACCATCCTTTGCAAAGGAAGCACGATTGCTGATCATCTAACTTCAAAGAGATATGTATTTGATCCCCCCGAATGACACCAGATACTCATGACAACTGCAGAATGAAGTCATCCTTTCCTTGAATCTAGGCATAATTCAAGGTGAGGGGAGGACAGACTCAAAACCAGTCTTTTCCTTTACCAAAACGTTTACAGCAAGTTTCAGCAAGCTCTTCTACATGTCTTTCATGGGCTTTGAAGATAGATTGTTTACTCCCAAATGAACTAAGATTATGTACAAGTTACATGTACTGCAGGAGAGGGTCCTGATGGCCCTTGAAATGTCAGCAATCCTGGCTCCCGAGAGACATCTAACTCTAACCCTATCCTTGTTTGGCCTTGTGAGCACAGAGTCAGTGTATCTAATAATGGAGTCACTAATTACTATGATGTTAAGAGAAGTGGATGTTTTCTTATTAGACACTGCAGTATTACATTGTTGGTGGCATGCTAATGAAGAGGGTATATGCAGGAGAAATACTGGGGGGGGGGGGCTGTTCATTGAGATCTACTCTTAAGAGTTCTAGGAGGCTTTGTTAGTGATTTTTACAGCATCAGCATATCACAGTTTAGTGTTGTCAGAATGAAGATATTATGTTTGTTTGGGAGGGTGATAAAACAGTGTGATCTTCACTGTGTGAATGAGATTATGAGGTGTATTCCAAGTTAGCTATGTGTTTACACCTCTCACAGAAAGAATCTTTTTGGTTAAGCAAAAGTTAATTTTTAGTGAGCACAATGAAAGTATGCTACAGTACTTGCAGCAGACTGGTTAGGACTTTGTTCAGTGGCATTGGATCTTCAAATTTACTCTGTTACTATGCATTGTTTCAGGAGCATGGTTTTCCTTGAAGCTCTTACTGCATGGATTTAGAATCTTGATTAAAGACGCTATGAACACTTGGATGGCTCTCTTACAATGTTATACTTGAATTTATGCACATTGTCTGGGAAATAAACACTTAAATCTAAAATGGAAGTTGAAGAATTAACCATTGTGGTGGTCTGAAAGAAGACAAATGAAGTGTGCAGTATCACTACCTGCTGTACAGAGACAAGGTATGCCAGTACTGGAAAGTAGGGCATCTGACATCTAAGTGCTGGCTGCAGACACAATGGGCACACTAACACTGGACATACTGGAAAGACATCCAACTGCTGAAATCATGAATACATTCTCAGTGAATGCAGTCAGGTGAACAAGCACATGGAACTCAGATGTCAGTGGAACCAGCAATGGCAAAACAGATGCGGGTAAAGCTGATGATGAGTACCATGATCTGTGCTAGACCAAAACTTGTACCAGTGCAGTCTGATGTACTAATGGCAGGTACAAAACATCTGTAGGACATATCCTGGTACAGCCAATGCCAATCTCTCTAACACTTACGTCACTGATGCAGATCCTGGTCAACTGAAATAGTACATGCAAAAGCAGGGAAACTATCAGAAATCCACAAAAGTCCCAAAATGTGGTGGTGGTGACAGTGAGAACCTACAACAGTACAGATTTTAAGCCTTTTAAGAACTGTAGCAGGTTGGTCATAGTAAATCTGAGGAATAATGGGAGACCTCGCATGGGAGAGTGGGAAGGCTAGTTCATTTAGAACCTACAACAGTACAGTTTTTAAGCCTTTTAAGAACTGTAGCAGGTTGGTCATAGTAAATCTGAGGAATAATGGGAGACCTCGCATGGGAGAGTGGGAAGGCTAGTTCATCACTAAATGAAGAAGGCTCCCCAGTAGTAGAGCTGACTATGATCAATGTGGCAGTTTGAAGCTATCCTTCTTTGTTATAAGGACTCCTTACCATCTGAAATCTTGTTGGGACAGTACCTGCAATTAGACAATTTCCCCACTTTAACAACATTATCACATTTTTGCTTTGAGTGAGGCAGTTTGGAATTTATAGTGGTTTTTTGTTGAACACTCTCCTTTTCAGAAAATGAATGTCTGGATTTGTCTGAGTAGTAATGACCTTAACTAAAACTGAGTCTGGAATTAAGTAATTTTAGAATGTTTAAGCATTTTATTTTGCTGTTCCACTCACACATGACTAACTTTAGAATCCCCCCCGGCCATCTCCCCTACATTCACATCCTCTGAGTATTCCCACTTTGTGGCAATATACCAGTTTCATCCACACTAAGGAGGGTCTCCCCTTGCTACAGGGCTCTAGCCACAGTGAGGTATCTAACTTGCTGCAAGTATGCTGTCAGGGTTCTTTCTGCAGTGCACCTCTAACTGGGATGGAGTGAGGGAAGGAACCATCCTACTGCGTCTCACAATGAGTTTTTTTTTTCTTACAAGCCCCTCCTCCAACTAATATTATGGGTCTATGACACCCAGCAAGGATGCAATGGGGACATCAAGGTGACACTCCCGTCTATGTGCCTGTTACCAAGTCCAAAGCAATGCATCTCACAGTCTCAGAATCATCTAGCTTCCAGCATGCTTCCATGCAGTCCTGCCATGAATATGCATGCAAGCAGTGTCAGGTTATTTGCATACTGTAAATGGAGCTATGTTATGAATAGGTGCCTTGATAGTATAAACACTGTAGGTACATGGCATCAGGAGGTCTGTATCTTTCAGAAGCATACTTAGTAGAGATGGTGAACATGACTGGAATTAAGAGCCTAGAATCAAGAATGAGTGAGGGGAAAAAAACAGAGCTCCTCATTAGCACTCTTCAAGAAAAATCTTGATGATTGGATGGGAAATGGGAAATTCACCCCGGGGATCACTTCTGTGGCTCTGCTCGACAGGGGCACAGGAAAATAATTTTCTTGAGTGGCGAAAGCCAGGGTACATTTTTTGGCTAGGCTTGTATGGGCCAGAGACTTCCCATACTCTGGAACAGACTACCTATCTATGTCAAATAGAGCTCCTCATTAGCACTCTTCAAGAAAAATCTTGATGATTGGATGGGAAATGGGAAATTCACCCCGGGGATCACTTCTGTGGCTCTGCTTGACAGGGGCACAGGAACATAATTCTCTTGGGTGGCGAAAGCCAGGGTACATTTTTTGTCTAGGCTTGTATGGGCCCTACGGCCGATAGCCTATTACCTACTATGAAACTATAATAAGTAATAGTAGAAATAAAGTTATATATTTTTTATCCATGTAAATGAGTAGTAACATCAAAACATATCCAAAAATCTTAAACTTCAGCCCTGGATCATTTACTGTGTTGTTCATGTTTTTTTTTTTTTTTGTGTGTGTGTGTGTGTGTGTGTGGCAGGATTAAAATGGAGACAGATGGGGAAGAGTAATGTACTATAGGAAAGGGAGATGGTTTAGCATCCCAGGAATGCTTACTTGCAGAACAACCTAATGCCAGTCCACTGTCCTGAATGCTATTTGACAGATTTCTTTTATACATAAATGCCTATACATTGGAGTTCTGCACTGTCTGTACTAGTACTTTTATAGGTAGAAGGGCAGCATTAGTACTCAAAGGAAAAATAAGAATACCTGAAGACATTCAGGACATGGCAAACAAAGGATGGGACAGCTGAGCATATCTTCAGAAAACACGAGAAAAGAAAGTGTGTAACCCCAAAGGGGGTCTATGTCGAATAATCAAAATGGCCACACTGTCAAACATCATGTTGTTGACAATGCAGGCCATCATACCCCCCACACACACACTAATTATAAATACCAACTCCGAGATCGCACTACATTGGGGAAAAGGGCAAATTTCCCGTTCTCTGCCATGCTATCTCAGTCAGAATGGTTCGACAGCCTGCACTGTCGCTGTAAAGATAAGTTCGACAATGTGGCCATTTGATTATGTGACATAGACCTACCCCAAAGGTATTGATTTACTGCTACAGTGACCCTCCCCAAAGACACTCTGCTGTTCTGTTTACATACTGGAAATGTCTTATATTTACTTACCATTCTGTTGATTGTGAACTCTATAAGGCTTGTGGAAGACCAAACCAACCTTAAGGACAATGCCACAGAAAGTAGTCAAGAAAATTCTTCCTCTTATAGAATGGGTGAATGTAACTTAGGGCTTACCAGATCTAGTGAGAAATGGAGCCCAGGGGAGGACAGTCAGACCAAAGGGGTCGGTGGATCCAATTTACAAGGCAACTTTGAATCCAGACCCAAAGGAACTCTTAGATCCGGAGAAACATTTTCATGGTTTGACTGATATCTTATCTCTGCTTTTTTTCTAGGTTTGTCTCCTTTGGCTTCGGCTTGTCCATTTCCCTTGCTGGATACTCTAAGGAAGCCAAGGCTGAGGGAAGAGAAGACCCTGTCTGAGGGGGAAGAAGACCTTTTTGAATAAGTTTTTCTTTCCATGTTTCAGTGAGCTTCACAATCTACTTCCAGGTGGGCAGCAACCAGGCAATATACACACAAAGAGTTTGGGCCCCGCAGAAGGATCTTATGCCTGCAGGCCATACACTATTTAAACCCCTTGCACTTTATCTGACATACTAAGTACAGGATCACTAACAGAAAACCTGCTGTAAGCATTGAGAAAATAATAATAATAATAATTAATAATAATATTAACAAAGCACTACAAGAAGAATTATGATCTAATAATGATGGGATAGTGCTTAACAGAGACAGATAGAACTTACATTACAGTAGCAAGAAAGCTAATGAAATATGGGCGAGAAACCAGAGCACATATTTAGAAACCTTAAGTAAGATTTAAACAATTTCTAGAACAGAGAAGAATGGATACGTAATGAGACTGTGAGGAAAAGTTAAAAAGGGTTAAACATCCTATTGTAGACCACCTGGGAGGTCTAAATGAGTTTACAGCAAAAGCACTGAAGCAAGCTTATTTTGAAAATACTTCCAAAATAAAATACATACCGTATTTCTCCGTAAATAAGACCTAACCAGAGAATAAGGCCTAGCATGGTTTTCCAGGGTGGTCATGATACAAGCCCTACCCCAAAAATAAGCCCCAGTTAAGATTGTCAAAAACACACGATGGACGTGTTGAATTATAAAATAATATTATTGACACCTGTTGACTGAGGTTATCATATTCTGCTCGCCATTTTTGGACCATTCAGACACCCAACTTCGTAAGATTCTTTTCCCGGGAGTCCTCCACGATTCTTACTGTAACCCTAATCCTCACTCACACTTGACGGTTGAGATCTTTGGCCCATAAACACTGGCAAGTGTACTTTTATTGGTCAAAGTACAGACAACGCACGTAAAACGTGTGTCCTTGATAATGAATGGGTGTGGTTGTGTCTTCTTAACCATCGCCATTTTGTGTTGCCACTCCTGTCTCGTAAGCCTTCAATTAACCCACCCCCAGACAAGATGAGTGCAAAAAGAAAAAGAACTATTCCGTTGAGTACAAGAAAGGAATCGTGGAGGATTCCCGGGGAAATAATCTGATCGCTTTCTGCAAAGAGAAGAAGTTGGATCTCTGAATGGTCTGAAAATGGTGAGCAGTGTACGATAATAAGAAGTTATGTACCTACCATAATGTTCCATGTTAGTTGTCTTCTCTCGCCTTCTTTCTTGCTTGATGGGTTCGGAGCCGATCCTCGGCTCCGACTCGGCACTTGCTTTAGCTCGAGAACTCCTTTTACCAGCTCGAGGCAGCCCCATATCCCATGATGCAAGGCAGTAAGTACCCAGATCTCGTTTGTTGACAAAGGGCAATAACACCAAGCATAAAATACTTCCCAAAGGAAGAAGAAACTTACAGATGGAAAAAGGACCAGGTCTGAATGGTCTTTAGCATAATAGTTTCTTATACAAGGTCTGTCCAGGCCAGGGGAAGGAGGGAGGTCGCAAGAAAGAAGGCGAGAGAAGAGAACTAACATGGAGCGTTATGGTAGGTACATAACTTCTTAATGTTAAGTTGTGAATCGCGCGTTCATTCTTGGTTGATGGGACCGCGTCGGTAGCACCTCTATCCTGGGTGGCTCAATGGAACAAACTCTTGAGGACTGTAGAGCCAAAACTGGCTCTGTCCCTGGAGGCCAAGTCCAATTTGTAATGGGAAACAAAAGTGTGAGGAGTGGCCCAAGTGGCCGCTGCACAAATAGTGTCCAAAGGCAGTCTAGCTTGAAAAGCTGTAGAAGTAGCTAAACTCCTAGTTGAATGTGCTTTAGGTTTTGAGCACAGCTGTTTTCCCCTGATCGTATAAATTTCAGTGATGACCGAAGAAAGCCATCTGGACAAAGTCACTTTAGAAACAGGAAGGCCTTTTTATTATCCGTATAGGAAACAAAAAGTTGATCAGATTTTCTAAATTTTTTGTTCTGTCCAAATAATATCTAAGCTGACGGTGGACGTCAAGATAATGTAGCTTTTGTTCAGCTCTATCTGAATAGTTAGGAAAAATACAGGAGATCAATGGATTGATTCAGATTGTTTTTGAAGTGACCTTAGGTAAAAGGATGGATTAGTTCTCAAAGATACTCTGTCTTTGTGAAAAATCAAATAGGGGGTCGAACCGAAGAGCATGAAGTTCAGACACCCTCCTGGCAGATGTAATAGCCACTAGGAATAAAGTTTTCCAAGAAAGATATTTCAGGAACAAGAAACAGCTGGCTCGAAGGGGAAGAATCAAGGATGTCAGCACTAAATTTAGATCCCACTGAGGAGGAGGATTCCTGATTGGAGGCTTTAGTAGGAAAATTCCTTTCAAGAAGGCCCTGCAGAGCCTATGGGACATAATATTATGATCTGCTATCCCGACATGAAAATTAGAAATAGCAGCCAACTGAACTCTGACTGTGGAAGAAGAGGAGCCTGCATGAAAAATCTCTGCTAAGAAGTCCAGAACTGCCTGAACAGGGGCAGTAAAAGGATCAATATTTTGGGCCTTAGCCCAATAAGAGAAACGTTCCATTTGCTTGTGTAAATCCTCCTGGTAGAGGATTTTAGTGAAGTTACTATGATATCTCTAACTGGGTTAGAGATCAAAGGAAGCCTGGCTAAGGAAGGAAGTGGAGCAACCATGCTGTGAGGTTGAGAGAAGGGATTGACCGGTGCAGCTGACCGGATTGGTGAATCAGTAGATCTGGCACTGGGTCCAGATGCCACGGCTGCACCAAAAGGTGATGATGGAGGAACGGAACCAAACTTGTCGAGGCCAGTAAGGGGCAATGAGAATCAATTTGGCTCTCAAACGGTAGCTTTCTGGATCACCTGAGGGATCAGAGGAAATGGAGGGAAGGCATAAAGAAGTCCCTGGGGCCAATCCTGGGTCAGAGCGTCTCTGGGGATGGCCTGATAGAGGGAAGAGGCTGAAGAAGTCTGGACATTTGCTGTTTTGGGGAGTAGCAAAAGATCGCAACATGGACGACCCCATTCCAGAAAAATCTCTTCCGCTATGGATTGCTTGAGAGACCACTCGTGAGGCATGAGAATAGCTCTGCTCAATCTGTCCGCTATAATGTTGGTTTTCCCAGGGATATGCGTTGCTACCAGAAACCGATGAGAGGAGATCGCCCATTGCCATAGTCTGAGCGCTTCTCGACACAAGGGGTAGGACTTGGTTCCGCCCTGTTTGTTGATATACCAAACTACAGACATGTTGTCTGTGTGGACTGCAATTGTCCCTACGGGAAGAAAGTCGTTGAGGGCTTGCAACGTTAAAAGCACTGCTCTCATCTCCAGGACATTTATGTGCAGATGGTACTCGAACGGTTGCCACGTCCCCATGAACCATCCTGCCCTGATAATGACCCCCACCCGATCAGGGAGGCATCCGTGGTGACAGTGGCTATCGGGGACGGAGGTACAAAGCATCTGCCTTGGTGAACCTGAGACGATGTGATCCACCAAGCAAGATGTTCTTTGCATGTTTGTGTCACCAGAATCTGGTGACGCATTGGGAGTTGCTGGTATGACCACTGTGTGAACAGCATCCACTGAAGGAGGCGCATGTAGAATCGAGCCACGGAAGAAGAGTAATGGCCGCAGCCATGAGACCTAATACTTTTAGAACCATTCTGGCCTGTACTTTCTTGCTGGCCAGAATGATCCTGACATGAGTCTGAATGTCTGAAACTCTTTGTTCTGTAAGGGTAGCTGACATCCGAACAGTGTTTAAGTTTGCGCCTATGAAGGTAATAGACTGGCAGGGCGATAAGGATGACTTTTGAAGTTGACTGAGATGCCCAAATGAGAACAAAGGTCTATTGTGTAATCCCTGGCTTGTATAAGCTGATGCCTGGTGGTGGCTGACAAGAGCCAGTCGTCGAGATACGGAAACACCTGGAATCCTTGACGTCTCAGGTGAGCCGTGACCACTGCCATGCATTTGGTGAACACTCTGGGGGCTGTAGTGAGACCAAAGGGCAGGGCTCTGAACTGGAAATGACTGGACCCCAGCCGAAGCGGAGAAATCTCCTGGAGCATCTGTGAATTTTGATGTGATAGTACGCATCCTGAAGATCTATTGAGCACATCCAGTTGTCCTTCTGTAAGAAGGGCAGAATTGACTGAAGAGTGACCATTCGAATCTTGTCTTCCTGACAGACTTGTTGAGTCTGCTGAGATCCAATATTGGTCTCCAGTCTCCCGTCTTTTGGGGACCAAAAGAACCTTGAGTAGATTCCGGCTCTGAATGGTCTATTGTAACTGGCTGAATGGCTCTTTTTGCAGTAGTTTTGCGATTTCTAACTCTGCAATGTCCCTTAGACCGGGTGGTACGCCTGGAAGGGAACTTGAGGGGAAGGGACTTTCCTCGAAAGGAATTATGTAACCCTTGGATATAATCGACTGTACCCATCTGTCTTGAGTGAGGGAATGCCAGGCTTCTGGGTACAGTGATAATCTTCCCGACTGCCTCCAAGGAGGGACAGCCGGGCAACACCTCAGGGATGCTGAAAGGGCTTATCAGAGAGAGGCTCCCTGTTTCCCTGGTCTTCGGACCCCCTCTGCCTCTAGAGCGTCTGTTGTTGTTACCCCTCTGCCTCTAGGGGTAAACTGACCACGTGAATCGGCGTGACTCCTTGGGATTTACGGAACCACATCTTACCACCCTTCTGTCCTTTGGGATAAGGCCTAGAAGGGGTGGAAAACGGACTCCAACAGCAGAAAGAGTCTTGCCGTCCTGCTCACACCTGGTCAAGGTCTCCTTCACCTGAGGGCCAAACAAAGCTGACCCATCAAAGGGAGAATTTGTGAAGGACGCCTTAAAGGGATCCAAAATCACATAGCCGCATCCAGGCTTGGCGCCTAAGAGCCACACCTGTGCCTGCGGCTCTACCGCTCCATCCGCAGCATAAGATATTAGCCGCATGGAGGAGTTAGCAATGGAATTGAGGGTTCCTAGCTGCGAAGCAATCTTTTCTTGAGCCCCTGCAGCTGTAGGATCCTGAACTACTTCTCCCAGCTCCTTCAGGATATCTCTCTGGAGTCTGGTGAAGTGACAAAGATAATTCAGCGAACGCATAGCAAAGGTCGCTGAGGAAAACATCCGCTTGCCGTACCTATCCATGGTCCTAGAGTCCTTATTAGGAGGATGGACGGGCACGGAAGGATCTGCAAGTTCCTTTTTGGTGGCCGCAGCCACCACCATGGCATCAGCGGGACACCCTTGGTAAGGAATTGTTTGTCACTAGGGGCAGTGATAAATTTAGAAGGCCTCCTAGGGACTGGCTCTACAGAGTCAGGAGCTGTCCACGCCTTTCGTGCAATAACCTGCATAAGGGGTACGAAAGGCGGAGACACCCAGGAGGTGGAGGGCTGAGATCCAAACGCCTCTAGATATACTGACTCATCCTCAGAGGGATTGTTGGTGGGCCAGTTTCCCCTCTGTTTCAGAAGTTCTAGGATGTCTGAAAAGGAGACATCCTCAGAGGGGGATCTAGGGGATCCCTCTGACTCATCAAAGTCAGTATCCGACGTGACAGACTCGGGGGAGTCTACATGCTTCCTCTTACAAGTCCTCTTCCTAGGAGGATCTCCCGAAACATCAGGAGAATCCTCGGAAGAGGGGGAAATTCCCAATGGGGAAACCTGAGGCGGAGGATCTCTGGGTCCTGTAGCAAGAGAAGTGTCAGAGATGTCAACAGGTACAATAGAGGGAGGAGCTACGGGAAGAGACTGCTGACTGATACCAGTGGCCAGTACACTCTTCATCACCTCGAATGCTCCCCTCCCAGGTAGGTCCGAGAGAACCCGCTCCGAAGAGCTAGGAACTCCGGGGACCACCGAAAGGGAAGCATCCGAGGCAGATGTCGGAGCCGAGCTCACCAAGGCCGAGGCTCCAAGGGGAAGAGCGGGTTCGGACAAGGGTCCGATGCCACTCACCCCGTCGGAGGAGACCATGGAAGCCCGACCACGAATCCCTCTAAGGAAGAGGAGATAAGAGTAGAGGCTGAAGGAACAGAAGGGGTATCCGTCCTCCAGCCGTAGCAGTAACTATGCCGAAGACTCCAACTCCAAGCTCTGGGGTAGAGTTGAAGGAGGAACTGTAACGGGTGTGGACCAACAGTCGCCTGCTGAGACGGACTGTGAAGCATTTGGGCCAGTACCTGTGACTTGAGCAATCTGCTGACCACTCTCTCTAGGTCATGGTCAGACAACCTGGATGACCTTGAAGATCGGCTCCGATGGCTCCCTTCCGACAGAAGAGGTGAAGCCGGGGCCGAAAGTATCGGCTCCAAGGAAGGAGACCTCGACCTCTTCCTGGAATGAGCCATCGGAGCCGACACTACGGATCCTGTCGGAGCCGATTTCTCGGAGCCGACAGAACGCCTCGATGTATCGGCTCCAGCCGGAGCCGATACAGCCACCAAAGTAACGGTGTCGGAGCCGATCGGAGCCGACACCGATGCCTGTGCCACATGGGTGTCGGAGCCGATCGGAGCCGACATCGAAGTGGACAATACAGTTTCAGCACCGATAGCCATCGGTGCCGAAGGCTTAGTCAAGCCAGAATCGGCTCCAGCCGGAGCCGATCTCGACTCTGTACGAGTCGGAGCCGAGGCCGCAGGCTTAGAAACAGAAGCCTGGGCCTTGGAAACTCTTGCTGGTTTCGGTGGAGCCGACTTAGCCGGAGAGCCCTCCGGCTTAAGAAGGCCCCTAAGAACCAGTTTGTTATGTCTCCTGCAGGACTCTCTGGCTGAAGGAGTGACAAATAGCACAGGAGTCCTGCAGGTGAAGAGGGCCCAGACAATACAGGCAAGAAGTGTGACCGTCTGTCAGAGACATTTTCTGACAGCACGAGTCACACTTCTTAAAACCTGAAACCCTCTCCTTTGACATGGTGCCGACACACAAACACACACACACCAGTCAAAATAAAATTAAACTACACAAAATACCAAAAGGTATTCTATAAAAACACCAACACACACACCCTAACAGGGGGATGGGATAGGGATAACTAAGAACAAATTCAAAAGACAGGGAATTTCTGTCAGCAAGGGATAGAAATTAAATTTAAACTATAAAAAAATTAGTTTTTGACTAAAAAGGGGCTTGAAAATCACAAAGTGAAACAACTTACCAGGAGCTGGTAAAAAGAAGACCTCCCAAGCGGCAAACGAGATCTGGGTACTTACTGCCTTGCATCATGGGATATGGGGCTGCCTCGAGCTGGTAAAAGGAGTTCTCGAGCTAAAGCAAGTGCCGAGTCGGAGCCGAGGATCGGCTCCGAACCCATCAAGCAAGAATGAAGGCGAGATTGACAACTTAACATCCTCAGTCAACACGCCGACGAGGGAAATGCTAAGAAGTGCAAGTGTGGATCAGGTCGGCAACTATTATTTCCTGGAAGATATCATCTGTGAATGGTTTGCTAACAGGAGAGCAAAGGCTTTGGTTGTGCACAGGGCTGATATTCAAGCATTTGCCCTTGCAATGGCACCACAGTTAGAAATATCCCCAGAAGAATTCAAAGCATCACAATATTGGCTGAATGACTTCCTTCAGCGATATGAACTATCTCTAAGAAGTTCGACAACACTGTTCAAGCTGGAAGATACTGAAGTTATTAAATGTGTACTTGCATTCAAGTCTTTTGTTGATGGCATCGACTTTTCTAAAGACCAACTCTCCAACATGATTGTTATGGATGAAACTATGAAACTGCAGTGTTTATGGGCCAAGGATCTCAAACAATTGATCAGAGGGGTGCCTCATCAATCTACATTCCCTCCACTGGTTATGAAAGTGCAAGTGTTACCTGTATCTTGGCAATTCGTCTAGATGGAAAGAAAACCCCACCTCTAATCATTAGGGCAAGAAAGATAAGATTGAACGTGTTTCAAGCATTTACATTCTTGAAACTGAAAAAGCCTGGTGCACACAAGCAGTTTTAAGAAAGTGGATCGATGTAATGCTGACACTTGTTTTGTGAGGTGGCTAAAGAGGTCTGCTAGTCTGGGATTCAGCCAGCACTCACTGCGCTAAAGACATGAAGAACTTCCTTGCATAGAGAAGAATAGATCAAATAATGATTCCCACAGGAATGACTGCCTATCTCCAGATATTGCAATAAACAAGCCATTCAAGGACCATTTGCGCATGGAACTCAATGACTACACTGAAAATAGAATGGAGAGAAATCAGAGTGGAAACTTTGTGAAGCCTAGCCTGCAAGAGGTCATGACTTGGGTGAAGAATTCATGGGATAAAATCACTGACAGCTGTGTTGCCAATGCACTACGAGCAGGCTACATGGACACACAGTGCTCATTAAAGGACAGCTCTATTGCTAGGCATGACAGAATGGGGCCAATAGCTCTACAGGAAATGGAGTTGCAAGAAATTCAGGCCAGAATTCGGGGGTTGGAGACTTATGACAATGTTCCAGAAGACTATGACATGACTGTATTTGAGTAACTTTTCTGTTATTGGGGCAACAGAATGAAATGCTTCTGCTTTCAGCTGCCAGCAAGCTCTTGTCAGTTTTTTGACTTTATTGTATTAAGGTAAAGTTTCATTATCAAGGGGTAATTACAAAGTAAGGCCACTAGTTCCCAGACTTCACTTTTATGACTTTCTATCATTCTTCACTTACGGTTTGGGTAAGGAATAAAGAAAGCATCACCACTCAAAAAGTGTCAGTTATTCACCTGTTTTATTCCTCTCCTCCAATACACATGTATTGAGATAGTTCTGCTCTTTCTGTTAGGCATGAAATATTGCACTGTGAAAGCCAAGGTGTAGATATTCTGAAGTTGAAATGTTTGTTGCACTGTTTATGTAGAATTCTTACATAACTGTTAACACGTTACCTAGAACTGTTGCCCAATAATGAAAAAGTACCGAATAAATGTCAATTTGTGTACATGAATAAATGTTGATTTTTGTAGATGAATAAATGTAGACTGTTGTACGGGGGTTAAATAAGGCATCCCCTGATAATAAGCCCTAATGCGTATTTCAGCGGGGGGAAAGTATAACACTCGGTCTTATTTTCAGGGAAATATGGTAGCTCAGAGATTAAGGTAGCAGAAAGCTGAACTTATGAAGTCTCAGGTAAGGAATCAAGACACAGGAGGCTTAGTAATGGATCCTAGGGGCTTAATAGCAATCATGGCTAAATATTATAAGAACGTGTATAAAGAAGACCTGCAAGTTGAAGCAAATAAAGCACATATGGAAAATATTTAGCAAAAAAAGAACTGCTTAAGTTTAAGTGATGGGGAAAGAAAAACCTTGACAGCAGTTACAACTGAGACTAAAATTTGCAAGATAACAGGGTTCTAAAATACAGGAATATGCCAGGAACTCATAGCACTCCAACAGAAATATGGAACAGAGTAAAAGAAAATATATTGTGAATTTACTTAAATTGTTTTAACAATGTTCTGAAGCGAGGAGAGATACCTCTCCCAAGGAGTAAGGCAGTGATGGTCATAATCTCTATAGAAGATAAGGATTTAACCGAAGCAGGATATTATAGACCCATCTCAAGTCTAAACCATGACTATAAGACTTTTATGTTGATATTATCTAACAGACTGTTAAGTTTATTGACAAGACTGACAGGACTAGATCAATGTGGTTTTATTCAAAGGAAACAGACTTCTGACAATATTATTAAGACTGTTAATTCAGAGGGATGCTATGGAAAATACGAGATCTTAATGCTCCTAGGTGTGGATGCTGAGAAAAATAAATAATGGACTGAGCTGTAATTTTATGAGTGAGACCCAAAGAGAATTTGGCTTTCCCAAAAAAGTAGACTGAGGTAATATTTAACATATCTAGAGGTTACAGTGAATCTATAAAATATTCAAGTGGATTAGCAGACCCTATAAAATTATCTAGAGGCAAAAGATAGGACTGTCCAATGTCCCCCATTGCTGTTAGTACTATATTTGGAGTCAATGACCAGAAATAATACAATCAAGAATACCAGGCTACAATATGCAGAAAAAAAACTACACAATTTGTAGATGACATTATGTTATATGCAATAACCCAGAAAAGATTTAGATCAGCTGTTTAGGGAGCTACATTTATTTAGTAAATTACAAGGTGCAAGGTAAAAATGAAACTAAAACACAAACAAGATATGTATGGTATGGTGCAAACATATATTTTTTATGACAGCTTGAGAGAATAAAATATTTGGGAGTATGGTTAAGAAGGGCTATTCAATAAGCAACTAAAGAAATGTAGGATGAAACTATCAAAATAATAAGCTAATGAAATGGAAAGAAGAAGTTATGTACTCACCATAACGTTCGATGTATGTTGTCCATCTCGCCTCACATTCTTACCTGTGGGTTTGGAGCCGAATATCGGCTTCGACTCGGCCAAACTTTTCTAGCTCAAAGTCTTCTATTGGCTGGGCTAAGCAGGTATCCCATGCTGCACTGCTCCACATCCCCAGATCTAGTTTGCTGCGAACACTCATTCATACCCCATGCATAACAACATCCAGGTAAAGAAGAATAAGCTAAAAGTGAAGGGAACTCTGTAAATCAGACCTAACCTCCAGATCCTCCAGGAAGGGGGAAGGTGGGAGGGTAAGTAAGAATGTGAGGAGAGATGGACTACATACATCGAACGTTACAGTAAGTACATAACTTCTTGATGTTATGTAGTCCAATCTCGCCTACATTCTTACCCGTGGGACAGCGTCCCTAGCACCTACATCCTGGGAGGCTCATAGGAATATACTCCTGAGTACTGTGGAAGCAAAGGAAGTCCTGCCCCTAGATACCACGTCCAGCTTGTAATGAGTAACAAATGTGTGAGGAGAAGCCCAAGTAGCTGCCGCACAAATATCATCCATAGACAATCTGGCTTGATAGGCTGTAGATGTAGATACAGCCCGAGTAGAGTGAGCCTTGACCGGAAACGGTAGGCCCTTACCTCCTGAAAAATAAGCGAAAGCGATGCAATTTGATATCCATCTGGATAGGGTGATTTTGGAGACAGGGGACCCAATTCTGTTTTCTGAAAAGGAGACAAACAGTTGATCAGAGTTTTGGAGCTCTTTGGTTCGGTGCAGATAGAAACGTAACTGTCTGTGTACATCCAACTGATGAAATTTAAATTCTGCCTTGTTTGAAAAATGGGGAAAAAACACTGGCAACTCAATAGATCGATTAAGATTAGATATGGACGCCACTTTAGGAAGAAAAGAAGGGTTTGGTCTAAGATAAACCCTGCCCTTATGAAAGATCAAGTATGGGGGCTTGATAGAAAGAGCTTGAATTTCTAAAACTCGCCTGGCCGATGTGATAGCTATTAAAAAGGCAGTTTTCCAGGTCAAGAATTTTAAGTCACAGGTAGCTGCAGGCTCAAAGGGTGGTGAAGTAAGGGCTTGCAGAACAAAGTTTAGATCCCAGGATATGATCGGTTCTGAGACAGGAGGACAGAGTAATAGAGTGCCCTTCAGGAAAGCCTTACAGAGTCGGTGAGCCATCAGACTAGGCTCATTAGCAACATGAAAATTAGAAATCGCTGCCAATTGAACTTTAATGGTAGTGGACGCTGAGCCCTGATGGAAGAGCATAGACAAAAACTCCAAGACAGAAGCGACTGGGGCTGTGTAAGGGTCAATTCCTTGGGTATGAGCACAAATAGAAAACCTCTTCCATTTGGTAGAATAAATCTTCCTAGTAGAGGGCTTATGAGAGGAAGATAAAATATGAACTACCTCAGGTGAAAAGTGATGAAGCCCAACTAACGACGGAAGTGGAGTAGCCAGGCTGTCAACCGGAGGGTCCGCAGAGAGGGGTGGAACTGTCCCGACATGTGTGTCAGTAAGTCTGGTTGTGGGTCCAGAGTCCAATGTGTGTCCACAATGTAGGGATGGAGAAAGGGGAACCAGACTTGACGAGGCCAGTGTGGAGCAATCAGAATCATTCTGCTTCCCAAGGATTGCACTTTCTGAATCACTTTTGATAGAGAGGGAAATGGAGGGAAAGCATAAAGCAGACCGGAGGGCCAATCGTGGACCAGAGCGTCCCTGGGTGACTCCCCCTGTGTGGGGATCAGCGTGAAGTAGCTGCTGCATTTGGCATTGAGGGGGCTGGCAAAAAGGTCGCAGCAAGGCTGACCCCATCTGCTGAATATTCGTTCTGCAACTAAACGATTCAGGGACCACTCATAAGGCATCAGAACAGCTTTGCTTAGCCTGTCCACTATCACGTTGGACTTCCCCGGAATGTGCATTGCCACCAGAAACCGTTGGGAAGATACTGCCCACTGCCACACTCGCATGGCCTCTTTGCACAGGAGGTATGATCTGGTTCCTCCCTGCTTGTTCAGATACCACACCACTGACATGTTGTCCGAGTGTATTGCAATAGTCCTGAGAGGTAGAAAGCTCTGAAGTGCCTGCAACGCAAGTAGCACCGCTCTCATCTCTAGGACGTTGATATGCAGATGTATCTTGTGATCTTGCCACATGCCTTGGACTGTCCTGCTGAGATAATGCCCCCCCACCCCATCTGGGAGGCGTTCGTGGTCACTGTGGCAACCGGGGTTGGTGGAACGAAGGGTTTTCTCCTGTCCAGATTGTAGGTGCAAAGCCACCAACTGAGATCCTGTTTGCATCTGTCCGTGAGCAAAATAGTGTGGGAAAGTGGAAGTTTTTGGAGAGACCATTGAGCAAAGAGGAGCCATTGAAGGAGCCTCATGTGCAATCTCGCTAGAGGGACCAACATAATTATTGCTGCCATAGTCCCCAGGAGTTGAAGAACCCATCTTGCCTTCGCTTTCCTCAGGGGTAGCAGGGCATGCACCTGTTGCTGCAAGACTCTGATTCTTTCCTGCGGCAGAAAGGCTGGCATTTGAACGGTGTCTAATTCTGCACCTATAAAAATGACACGCTGTGAGGGCAACAAGGCAGACTTTTCCTAGTTCAGTGTTATGCCCAACTGTTGACAGAGTGATGGTAGCGTCCCTGGTTTGGATTAGTAGATGCCTGGTGGGGGCGGTAAGGAGCCAGTCATCCAGATACGGAAACACTTGGAATCCTTGACGTCTCAAGTGAGCTGCCACCACCGACATACACTTGGTGAACACCCTGGGGGCTGTGGTGAGACCAAAGGGCAGGGCTCGAAACTGGAAATGACTGGCTCCCAGCCGGAAGCGTAGGTGACTCCTGGATGCCCTGTCCAATTTGACAGGGTAGTACGCATCCTTGAGGTCGATGGAGCACATCCATACTTCTT
Organism: Protopterus annectens; assembly: GCF_019279795.1. Taxonomy (NCBI): domain Eukaryota; kingdom Metazoa; phylum Chordata; order Ceratodontiformes; family Protopteridae; genus Protopterus; species Protopterus annectens. The sequence continues at coordinate 1,718,653,178 of NC_056731.1, read as the reverse complement.
CTCCCAACAATGGGAGAATCGATTGTAGTGTGACCATATGGAACTTGGACTTTTGTACATAGTTGTTCAGTTGGCTGAGATCTAATATGGGTCTCAGGTCCCCTTGTCCTTTTCGGCACCAAAAAGAATCTTGAGTAAGTACCTAATCCGATCTGGTCTGAGGGGACATGCTGAATGGCTCCCTTTCCTAGCAGCTTTGAAACCTCTGAAGCTGCGTGATCCCTTTGACTGGGTGGAACGTCCGGGATTTTTCTGACTGGAGGGGGGTCTGACGAAAAGGGGATGGCATATCCTCCGGAAATTATTCGTAATACCCATCGGTCCTGGGTGATGCTTTGCCAGGCTTCTGGGTATAACGAAATTCGACCCCCGACTGACTCCAGAAACGCACAGTCGGGCATCCCATCAGGAACGAAGATAGGGAGAGCCGCAAAAGGAATCGCGGTCTCGCGAATTGCGGGGGGGGGGCCCCCTCTGCCTCTAGGGCGGCGTCTCCCTGAATAACCTCCCCCTCATCTGCTTCTGGAGGGGGACTCATCTTGTGCACCACGAAAAAACCTCTGTGAATTTTTGAACCACATCTTCCCACCCCGCTGGGCTTTGGGGTAAGGCCTAGAGGGAAGGGAAAAACGGACCCCTATAGCAGACAGGGTCTTTCCCCTCTTAATCGCAACTGGTGAGGGTGCCTTTCACTTTGGTTCCGAACAAAGAAGAACCATCAAAGGGGGCGTCAATGAAAGAAGACTTGAAGGCCTCCGCGAAATGACAAAGGCGCAGCCAGGCTTGCCTTCTAAGGGTAACTCCTGAGCTTGCTGCCCTACAAGCTCCCTCGGCTGCATATGAAATGAGTTGCATGGAGGAGTTAACGATGGAATTGAGGGTAGACACCTGGGTGTTAACCATCTGGGCCACCGCTTCAGGCACGTTACCCGCAAGAGTAACTCCTAACTCCTTGAGGAGATCTCTCTGGAGCAGAGTAAAATGAGACAGGTAGTTCAGCGACTGTAAGGTAAAGGTTGCTGACAAGAGGGTACGCTTCCCGTACCAGTCCACTGTCCTAGACTCCTTGTTAGGAGGATGGACAAAGGAAGAAGTCTCTGCTACTTCCTTCTGAGTGGCCGCCGCTACTACCATGGCATCCACAGGGACTCCTTTGGACAAAAACACCTTACCCAGGGGAGCAGAAAGAAATTTATTGGGTCTCCTGGGTATGGGTTTCCACAGAATCAGGGTTCTCCCACACCCTCCGACAAATTAAATCCCGGAGCTCGTTGAAGGGTGGGGCCACCCAGGAGGTGGAGGGCTGAGCACCAAAGGCCTTCAGGAAGACCGACTCCTCCTCGGATGGGGCTTTGGACGGCCAGTCACCTCTTTGTTTCAATATCTCCAGGATGTCAGAGAAAGAAACATCATCAGAGGATGACTTGGGGGACCCCTCTGATTCCTCGAGGTTAGTATCTGAGGTGAGAGACTCATCCTGGGAGTCTATGTGCTTCCTCTTGCATGTTTTCTTTCTAGGGGGTGCCTCAGGCAAGAACTCTGAAGGGCCCTCAGAAACTTGGGGACCACTCGTGGGGGTATCCCTAGGCCTTGGGGCTCCGCCGTCTACAGATAGGTGGTGATCAGAGGCTCTCACCAGAGTGGTAGGGGACAGAATGACCGACCCGCATGATGTAGCTGACGATCTGACCAGCGCAATCCGCATAGCCTCAAAGGCAGGCCCCCCTAGCCTCCGAGACCATGACAGGAATCGGCGTTCCTCAAGCCAAGGCACTGAGCGGGAGACTAGGAACCAAAATGTGTCCCGAGGTGTCCCCCTCTGGCCCGACTGAAGAATCCAGAGTCCTGAACCCTGTGGTCGGCGCCGATGGGGTCGGAGCCGATGTCGGTACCGATAGGTCCAGAGAGGCCATCGGAACCGACCTAGGAACATCACATGGAGCGGAACATTCTGGCTCCGAAGACAGAGATGCGCTCAGAGGAGAAATGATCGAAGAAGGTATCGGGATGGGCTCCGGAGCCGACTGGGACAGAGCCGAAAACAATTTTGCCAAAACCGGTGACTGGAGGAGCCTCTGTACCACCCTATCAACATCCACATCTGAAAGAGTCCTGGAGGATTTGGAGGACAGGGAGGGAGATCGAGATGATCTCACAGGTGACACTGGTCTAATACTGGGCGATCTGTTCCAAAGAAGTTCCAATATAACAGGAGCCGACGCCGATTCCATCAACACTGACACTTCCTGTGGCCCCGAGGACAGTGGAGCCGAGGAGGTCGAAGCAAGTTTTGTGACTTTCTCCGGTGGCTCTGAGGAAACTGAAGGAGCTGGAGATCTCTTTTTTGACTTTGAGGATTTTGATTTTGAACTGGAAGCAGAATCCATGGCCTCTTCGAATGAGGGTTTCAAGAGTCCCTTTAAAATTAGCTTATTCTTTCTTTCTTGGAGCACCCTGGGCCTAAAAGCATGGCAGAAGCTGCAGGACTCCTGCAGATGGATTGCTCCCAGACAATAAACGCGCACAGAATGTCCATCGGTGATGGACATCTTGTAACCACACTTAGAGCACTTTTTAAAACCCAAAGGTTTGTGCTCCTTGGAATCTTTGGACATATTTTAAACAAGTAATCACAAATACCAAAACAATGAACAAGTCACTGTCTGACAGGAAAAACGACACAGACACGCAAAACACCACTAAGCGTGGGAACAAGTTTTTACACAACACAGTACACAAAATCCTCAGATGGGACACGCACTGAGATGACTAGGACTAAAAAACCTCAACTAAAACGTTTTTTTTTTTTTACCACGTACACAGAAGGGAAACAGACATTAAAATCTCTAATTCAAATGGTTTTAGAAGCGAAACAACACAGGACAAGAGAGGAGGACTAGGTACTCTAACTGAAACGGGCCTAGCCCGATAGAACAGCTAGTGGGATACCACAAACCACAATCACACTACAGAAAAACCAACACAACACCAATTAGAAATAGCTATTAAAATAGCTTTTTGTTTGTAACAAGTTTTCTCAGAATAACAAGAAAAAAGGGTACTTAGCCACAGCCAAGAGCGAGACCACGTCTGAGCTACACGAGCGGCAAACGAGATCTGGGGATATGGAGCAATGCAGCATGGGATACCTGCTTAGCCCAGCCAATAGAAGACTTCGAGCTAGAAAAGTCTGGCCAAGTCGGAGCCGATATTCAGCTTCGAACCCACGGGTAAGAATGTAGGCAAGATTGGACTACATAACATCTGAGGTTACTGCAAGAGGATAGCAAATAATTGTAGTTACAATGTTTGCGGTACCGCTGGCCCTATATGCTGCACAGACATACTTCTATTAGACTGTGTGGAAGAGACCTGCAAAAACAATGAAGAAATTATACTGGCAGAACAAAGAATAGAGAGACCAATAGGAAAATGTCTTTCTGCTAAAAGAATATAGAGGGACTGGGGATGCTGGATCTCACAACATACTTTACAGCCATGCAACTTAGGATATTTTACCTAGGACAGATGTGGATATACATGGCCAAAAGGAAAACTATAACATTATACCATCAGGGAAAAGACTGCGAGAAGCAAATGAAAAGGTTTTGGGACATGGTAAGAAAACCCTGCAAAAACACTATGGCAATGAAATATCTGAAGATTATACCAGGAAATTGTTGACAGGAGAAATAATTAAACCACATACTGCCAATCTGATAACAACGTTAAGTAAGACAAGAAAAATTTAACTAGAATGAGCCTCAACAATATGGAAAAAAAATCAAAAAAATCTTAAGTTTTGGGAACAGATAACACAAGGGAATAAATAAAAAAAATGTGGTAAGAGTTAAAGGAAGAATTTAATTTACATGAAAGGGATTATATAGGATTGTGTTCAGAGTTTAGGAAAAAACTGGGAAATGACATACAGCACAATTACAAACTGACAATACTAGATTTTATTCTAGAGGATGGTAACAGAAACAAAGAAAGAAGGTAATAAGCAAAGCATATAGGGTTTGTTTAGAACTACAAATTCAATATGACAAAGTTGAGAGAGAGAACTGGAATAGGAAACTGGGCAAACACCTTCAGAAGAAGTCTAACATTAGCATCTAAATATGCAACTAAGGAGAGAGGTTATTTGCCTGGAAGTTCACATCTGGGGTAGCATCTATGCCCCTTATGCACAAGGGCATCTGTAAAATACTCACGCCATATGCACAAACCTATGCCATCTTCTTGCACCTAGGAGCCACAAGTTGGGTAAACTTAGGTTATACTGGCTAAGCTTGAAGGGCTCTTAAGCTGCTAGCCTAGTAATCTTCTACGAACCTATGAAGTACTTACATCGGTATTTTTTCTATGCCAGAGAAAATACTTAAAATGCTCCCTCAGGCCAATGGGACTTGGGGACATGGTAGCAGAAGGCAAGAGGAACACTGGAACACATTTTAGGGAGAGTAAAGAGCTTCAGCTGTTTAGATCAGATATAAAACACACATTAAGAAAAATAAAGGGAAATTATGTTTGTCTCACCGAAGAATTATTTTTTAAACAGTAGTGTCATATTAAAACTTGGGACACATTAGAACACTATTATCACTGCTAGCAATTGCAGCAAAAAAAAAATCAAAGAAAACGGAAACAGAAATAAAACTCAGACATAAATGAAATTAAGAAATAATGACTGAGGTATGAGCATAGAACTGAAAAATTTTCTTTGCTTAAGACAATGTTAATTGGTGTAAGGATAATGGTCTCTGATGTGAAAAATATAGTATATCGTTCTTTTTAGTAAACAGAATTTTTTTCACATACCATATAGTTGACACTATAATTTTTCACCCAGAGGTTACCATACCTTTGGAACAGACTCCCACTTCATGTCAAACATAGCACCTCATGAGCCCTCTTTAAACACAATCTGGATGATTGGACGGGTAACCGTAAATTCACCCAAGGGGGTTCCACCAGTGTCCCTCTTGGACAGGGGCAATAGGTGCTGATCATGGAAATAAGGGTAGAACTTGGTTAGGTTTGTAAAGGCTCTAGGACCATTAGCCTAGTAACTTCCTACGATCCTATGATTTATCTTTTGACCACCATGCCTATGCAGTAGTACCTTTTTATGTGGCTCATCTAACTTCCAAAGGCATATCCTCTAGATGCAGAGACATCTTATTTCCCCTTTATCTGTATCTCACTGGACCCATTATTGAATACATTGCCCAGTTTGGCCTGTATGTGTCTAAACAGGTTACTCAACCTGATAAACCTCACAGATTCAGTGGCCTCAGAAAATCTTAGTTATCAGGAAAGACAAGTGGCCCTCTCACTGTACTAAGTCTTTTACCAACTCTTCTGTGGGGAACTAGATTTAGCCTCTCATTCCATCAAAGATCTGATCCTTTTCAACCTCCTATTTCTTCAAAGAAAAATGGTTCCCCAAATATCCAGTTAAACAAACCAAACTGCCATCAACAGAAAAATAAGACATATTAGTGTTACAGGTAGGTACGCATAACATATCCCCACCTCTATAATAAACTTCTGCAACATGTGGAATTAAGCAGCACCCTTACTACTTTCAAGGTAAATCAAAATTCTCACTTGGTCTATCTTGTGTTGGCCTTTCTTAAGGCAAGAAAGAACTCCTGAACATGGGTTACTGGCTATAAGTTTGTACTGGCCTTCACAATGACTGCCTAGTACTTAGCTATGAACTGATACACCACTTCAACTTGGTAAAGCACATTCTACACACCAGTGGGGAGGCCTAGAAGGATCAGACAGTCACAACAGCAACAACCAGACTTTGGGGTGGAGTTGGTTGTGTCCCCAGTCAAGGGGACATTCTTTTATTGTAATGGGGTAGGGTTTTCTGTACAGCAACAGGAGCCAAGAATGGGAAACCACATTCTTCTTCAGGGAGTGACAAAGAGAAGTTCTGTTTTTTCTCTTCACATTATTTATGATTAGGCATGGAATAAAGGGGAACACTGAAAGTTATACAGTAATATCCCTGTCTAGGAATGGAGAATGTATTCACCACTACCCCCCACCCCCTTCTTGTTATGAGCAGAACGGGGAAGGAGAAGAATTATTTCTGAGATGCCCTTCATCCAGAAAAGCAGAACACATTAGTCCTGAATCCTTACCTCCAAGACAGAACAAAATGAGCAGCTAGGGCCTCTGCCAGCATGTTTACTTAACTTAAAAAAATGAACTGCTAAGGCGGTGATGCTGTCTTCTAATACCTACAACCAGACTCATATGGTTTCTCTTCAATGGGGTTATGAGCACACATACCAACCCCCTCCCCCTAAATCACTGCCTACTTTGATATTGTGCCATCATGAGAGGCTGCAGAAGCAGCCTTCCCTCTAGAGCCTTACAGGCTACAAGATTTGAATGGAAATCCAGCTAGATAATAAGGTAGAGGTATCCCCTTCCAGAGAACCACTGCTCTTGAGTTGCTGCAGTTGAGATGAGCTCTGCCTTTCAAAAGCAATGTGTCCATCATCATGACCAGCTGTAAAAAACAGATTCTCTAAAATTTCCATTCACGAACTAGCAGTATGGGCAAAGCATCTTCAAGTGTATTACCCAAATCAAACATTACTAATTCTTATATCACCTATCACCAGAAACACCATTTTCAAAATGTTCAGGAAAATCAACATTCTAATTCAACTGGCAAGCCACTCCATATAGGAACTATATGTAAAACAATTCCATGCAAGGCTAGAGAGCCCTAGTTAAATTCCAATTACTGTTTATAAGATTTAAAATCAGTAATACTTTTAGTTAAATCTAAACCAGTAAAAATAAATCTTTTTTAAAGACTTCAAAGAAACAATGCCACCCAAAGTTACGATAACGCAAATAAATTTATAATCAAGATGGCCATAACTCAAAGGATGTAGGAGGGTCTGAGCTCAGAGCTTAACTTCACTGTATCCTCACCCATGCTGCCAAAAACATGAACTCCTGGGCCCACAAAAAAAAAAAAAAAAACGCCTTTTTAACTTAGCTTTTTTGATAATCTCAACTACAGGGAGGCCTCTGTTTTAAAGTATCTGTTGTATTCTCTCTCACTCTCTCTCTCTCTGTGTCTATTCCACGTATATATATCTTTTATATGTACTTTCAGTAGTTACATGCTAATGACAATTTATCATTTCAACTACATGTTTTGTAATACTCTGTACTTGCCATGAAAACAGCCCTTGAATTAGTCCAGTTACCTTAACAGATGTAAAATTAATATTAATGTACACACACATACACACACACATATATATATATGGGTCTATATTACAACGTCGAACTAAAACAAGTGGGCCGTTTTTGTGGCTTTGCTGTTTCCTCCACTGTGGTACGATCTTGGAGTTGGCATATTTAACTGGGGGGGGTGTAAGGGGCAAATCCCCCCACTTCAGTTTAGGTTTACGGTTAAGTTTTTTTTTTTTTGTCACGGAACAGTGATTTTTTTTCCCTGGGGAAAAAAAAAATCGATGTTCTGTGCTTTTGGTTTTGTTGGGTTTTGAACATAATGGTTCGATATTACAACAACTGAACTTTTGTAAGTTCGACATTGTGATATAGACCCGATATATATATATATATATATATATTATACACATATCTATATATATATAATATATATATATATATATATATATATATATATATATATATACACACACACACACACACACACACACATATATATATATATATATATATATATATATATATATATATATTTATATATGTAAAGGTTCATAGGGGTGTACTAGGCTAATGGCCCTGGGGCCTTTACAAGCCTAGCCCATAGAATTACCCTGGCATTATGCCACCCAACCTTAGTTCCCAGTGCCTCTGTCGAGTAAAGCCACTGGAGTGATCCCTGGGGTGAATCTTCTATTTGATGTGTATGGGAAGTCTATTCCATAGCATGGGCAGTCTCTGGATTATGAACCTATCCCTCCAGCACATTCTGTTGATTGTGTTAATGAGGCTGAGGTCTTTGGAGCATGTGATGCGTAGGGATTGGGATTTCTTTATATGTAGCATTTCTAACAGGGGTGGGTCAGACATGGCTTTGTAAGTCAAGCAGAGCTCACCTCTAACTAGGCGATATGAGACAGAGAATTGCTGGAGTTTTTTTAGTCTCTCCATATAGGACAAATGTTTAAGGCCTAGGATCCTCTTTGTGAGGTACTTTTGTGGACTCTCCAGTTGTTGCAGGTGTTTAGTGAGGTACATGCCAAATGGGGCACTGTACTCAATGACTGGCCTAATGAGGAAAGAGTACATGGAGACAATGACCTCTTTCTTCCTGGATGTAAAACCCTTAGTAATGAGATGTGCCACATAGAAGGACTTTCTGACCACAGTGGCAATGTGGTGGTCAAAAGAGAGGTTGCTGTCAACCGGTGTTCCCAGATCTCTTACAACGCCTTCTGTGTTCAGTGGACTACCACTGTGGAAATTCATGGGAACTGGGTGTTTTACAAACGGGATGATGACACATTTTTTGGCATTGAGTTTAAGGCCATGGTTCTGACACCAGTCGTTGGTCTCAGTGAGGCCTTTCTGTAGGATGTCAACATCCCCTGGGAAGTGAATAATAGCTCCCAACTTGCAATTGTCTGCGAAGTTTATCAGCCACAGTCCTTTTGTGTTGGCCTGGACTTCAGAGAAGTAGATAACAAACAGTAGTGGACAAAGGACCGAACCCTGTGGGACTCCACTCATGACTGGTTGGTAGTCTGACTTGGAGTCAGCTACTTTCACACTGTGGGTTTTATCTGTGAGCCAGTTTGTAACCCACCTAGTGATATAGGGGGTGATGCCTAGCTTAGTGAGTTTTTACATGATTCCTGAGTGGGGAATGGTATCAAAGGCCTTGGCCAGATCAAGGTAGGCTGTATGAACCACCTTGCCTTCATCCACAGCTCTGGTGACTAAACTAAAGAAGCTGACCGAGTTGAGCAGGCATGATCTACCCTTTACAAAACCAAACTGTGTGGGATCCAGAGTTTGGAGATTCCCTATATCCTTGTTTATTAGGTTCACAATGATGTGTTCCATATCAGACTCATCAGGCTAATGGGGCGATAGCTCCCAGGGTCTGTAGTCACTCCGCCTTTGTGGAGAGGGATGACTGCAGCAGTGCGCCATTTGGTAGGGACAAAGTCTGAAGTGAGACTGTGATTGAACTGGGCACAGAGGTGAGGTGCCAGTTCACTCTGTAGCTCATGGAGAACACAGCCAGGGATACTGTCAGGTCCCACAGAAGTTGTATTCTTGGCCTTGGACAGTGCTATTTTAACCTGTGCAGCAGTAATACTGGGTGCCTGGCAATCTACTAGTATTGTGATATATAAGCTACAGAAATGGACTAAATATTAATGTTCAAAAAGTATTGCCGTCACTAGATAATACTGTAATGAATAATGAAAGCAGTTTTGTTGTAAATTTATCTGGTTATACTTTAAGTGAATGTGAGATGGCCATATTAAAATACGGTTTGAAATTTATACCTACTCCTCTTCCTAGGAAGCATGTGACTTATATTGAAAATTTTCAACTAATACGAAAATTACATTTGTGTGACTTTTTTTGAAAAAGATATGTATACAGAAGTTTTGGATGAATATAATGATTCAGACTCTGGTGATGGTTTTTTTACATGTGGTTCTTCCTTATCGGATTGTAATGATGAAGTAAATGTTTACTGTTTATTAGATACTCTCAAAGTACCAGTTAAGAGTACTTTTATTCCGCCTTTTAGGCATGAAGGAATTTCTCATTTTTCTTCTATGGTATATCATTCAGTGGATGATATTTTTATGGAATTTTGGGGTAATAAAAATGCTATATGTTATAATTTAATCAAAAGAGAGTGGCAAACTTTACAAAATATGAGTAAGAGAAAAGACTTGGTTATTAAGCCTTCAGATAAGGGTAGCAACGTAGTGGTACTACATTTTACCCAATATTTAAAAATGTGTATGGACCATTTAAATATGAGAGATGTATACAAAATATCTAGTATTGTTGAATATGAACAAGCTATAAAAAATTTTATAGACATTTTATTAAAAGGTTTTAGACTTGGATATCTGTCTAAAAAAGATTTAGATGTGAAATTTAATACAGACAATTGTACTTTGGCTAAGTTTTATTGTTTACCCAAAGTACATAAAGACCTAGTGAATCCACCAGGTCGTCCTATAGTAGCAGCCAGTAATTATTTCTTACATAATGTTGGAATCATGTTGCACTGCTATCTAACTAAATTTGTAATAACTTTAGATTCCTACATAAAAGACTCTTTTGACTTCTTAGATAATATTAAATGTGTGTTTTGGGAGGAAGATTATTACTGGATCACATTAGATGTTAAGAGCCTGTACACAAATATTAAACATTCAGTAGGTACTCAGGCCCTTAAATTCTTTTTGGGCGACAGTCCAGTTTCAAATTAGATTATTGAATCAATTTATTTTAATTTAGTTAATAATTACTTCAAATTTAATCAGATAGTTTATCAACAAATACAAGGTACAGCTATGGGAGCTCCTTTTGCCCCAATGTATGCTAACCTGGTTATGGGATATTTTGAAATTATTTTTCTATATTGATAGAGTTTTTTTTTAGAAAGTATGGAATTCATTATTTTAGATTTACTGATGATTTAATTTTTTTATGTAAAGGAGGTAAATCATTAATACAAGACTTTGTTAATATACTAAATTCTAACCAGTTAGGTTTAAGGTTTGAAGGTCTACAAAGTGGCAATTCTGTTATTTTTCTGGACCTGATCCTAGAAGGTAATATTAGAGATGGAAAAAATCACTACAAACATACATAGAAATTTGGTGATGACGCCCATTTTTTGGATGGACGTAGTTGCCATCCAGCTCATATTTTAAACTCCCTACCCTATGGAGTTACTAAGAGTCAGTAGGTTATGCAGTTTTTATTTTAAAGTATAACACTTTGACACCTGGTGGACAATCAGGAATGCAATTGGATATACTTATTGTAGAGAATTAATTGTATTAGATTGTTTAATTGTTTTATTTGCTCAACTGTTTTTTTTAATTGATGCCTCTTTATAAGAGGTGTTCTTTTTTACTAGTGTTATCTCCTGGAAGGCTTAATGCCGCGGCGCTAGAGAAGTTTTGTGCTTTTATTAAAGGACATATTACTGGCCTTTGTCGTTTAGACATTATTCTGCTTTGTATTTGGTGGTTTTGGACTGTATGAACCACCTTGCCTTCATCCACAGCTCTGGTGACTAACTTAGAGAAGCTGACCGAGTTAAGCAGGCATGATTTACCCTTTACAAAACCAAACTGTGTGGGCTCCAGAGTTTGGAGATTCCCTATACCCTTGTTTATTAGGTCCACAATTATGCGTTCCATAGCATTGTATATCAGACTCGTCAGGCTAATGGGGCAATAAACAGTTTTAACCCATGCAGCAGTAATACTGGGTGCCTGGCAATCTACTGGTATTGTGACTGGTCCCTGGGGGGGGTAAAGTTGGCACTGAATCTGTTGGCCAGTATATTGGCAATATCTGTTGGCTCGGTATAGGAGGTACCATTGTGCAGTAGCTCAGAACAAATCTGGGTATTGCAATGAAGATTACTTACATAACTATAAAAGGCCTTGCGGTTTTCTTTACTATCTGCTGCAATTCTGTTTTCATAGCTAGCTTTAGAGGATTTGAAGAGGGATCTCAACTTTTTGTTGAGGCTAGTAAGGGACTTTTTCCAGTCTTGGGACTTCACCTTATTCCACAACAGCTTCCTCTGCGGGGTCTATATTAAATTCTCGAAAGCCAACAATGTTGAATCTGACATTGTCGACATGAGAATAGCGAAACTGCAGAACATCGAACAAGTAAACGGAAATCTCCGAAAGGGGAAATTTCTGTTTACTTCAATGTAGTGCGGTCTCGGAGTTGGTATATTTAAGTAGCGGTGGGTGTGGGGGGTGCTCGATGTTTTAACAGTTCGATCACTAAAGGTTGACCTTTAGTGATTCGAACTGTTAAATATTCAATGTTCTAATATAGACCCCCTCTGTGTACATGTGTGATATTATGTATAAATGTATGCACATGGCTATTTGCAAGCTCATCTGAATAACACCTCATCATAGCCAACATACTGAAAAAAAGAGTCTGGAATAACTGAATGATCCCAACAATTCATAATTAAAAGTTTAATTGACAAAGAGACAAGAAAAACACACATAACACTCGACAAATTCTAAATCTGTAACTGCTCCTAAAAATCCAATAATCATATATACACACATATATATATATATATATATATATATATATATATATATGTATACATATATATAGTATACATATATATATATATCTAATATATATATATATATATATATATATATATGTATATATATATATGTATAGAACAAAGAATTTGATACCGCATATGATGGCATATGCCTTTATTTCATAACAACCCTAACATGCAAGGCCTGCCTTTCTACCTCAACCATTTTATAAATGTTCAATATGCCCTATAAAAGATGTTTTGTTGAGTCTACTTCAAATGAGTGAAAGCTCAAAATATTGAATCTTAGATCATTGAGACGAGTTTGCTGAAACTGCAAAACATCAAACCTTGGAACAACAAACAGAGGTTACTGACATGTAGTCAGTAGCAGCAGCAGTGTTAACATACCTGTAAATGTGACCTTTTCTTCGCAGTAGTGCGATCTCCGAGTTGGTATATTTAATTTAGGGGGGTGTGGGGGTGCAGGGGGTCTTGCCCCCCTGCAAATATGGTGTTATACAGTTATTGTTGTGTATTAATTATCTGTTGGAGGTTTGTTCCTTTAAGGCAGCTTAGCATTATGGGTAGAGTTAGTAGTGGATGTTTAATATGTGTTGTAGGGTGAGTTATTTATTAGTTTTGGTTACTGGAAAGTTTACGTTGTTTTGTTATATTTTTAATTGTTAGATTGGTTAGGGATAACCAGAGAGTTGGTTTCGGTGTTCCGAGGCTCGATGTGTAGTTTCGATGTTTTCCGGTTTCGGCAAACTGGTCTCGATGATTTCGGATTCAATATTGTGAGCTTTCGCTCATTTGAAGTAGACCCATTTTGTCACATTATTCTTTTTATGTAAATTTAATCAAATGTCTAAATAACCCACATAATTCAATAAACTACTCTATGATTAAATAACTTCTAATAAGAAAAAGCAGCTCTTGGTTCCAATTCTGCAAAATATTCATGAACAGAGACCACAACTCTGGCTAGAGCCTTCTTCCTTCTTAAAAATTTAGGGAGGGCACAACTTTCCATATGAAGGCAACAAGGCCAATTAAGCAAATCAAACATTCACTGTATGTTACCATTCTACCATCATTTTCTGCTGATTGTTTTAATAAAGATTCATCCAGCGTGTTGGAGATTCCAGAAGGAAATTATTTTTAGGTAAATGAAAACTGGTCTTCCATGCTGTGACAATCACGTTAAAGGGGTTTCTTGTCATTTATAAGGAAGACAATGCAGGCCTTGAAATGCCTTTTTAATAAGTAAATGAATATTAATAAGCAGTGCATTATTAGTAGTTTTTGCAGGCAATAAATCTCAGACAGCTGAAAGCCACATATTAGACATTGCTTTCTAAAGGATGTAGTTTACTGGAAAACAATTTTCATAATTTATTCAATACTGTGCATAATCTTCAGGGTCATTAAGCATAAAATTGACCCTTTCTCTATCAGCATTAGAATTTGCCAAGGAGGTGTGGAGAACCCCCACACCATAAAATAAACTTTCCATGCTTTCCTGAATACAGAATACCACTGACATACAGAAGGAAACAAAGAATTCTTAAATCAAATCCAGAAAGAAACTAATTTTATTTTCAGGGAATTAATTTATTTATTCACTTATTTTATGTGGGAGCACACCAGTCCAATAATGCTTTTAAGGTATGACCTAGTAGCCTAAGGAAGCACATTTATACAAATTTTCACATAAAATTTTTTATTTTATTTATTTTACATTGGTTGACCGAGCTAGTCTAGCTGGATATATGTCCATTTTCAGTAGAGGCCCGGGGAGATAAGCTCCAAACAGTTCAAAATAATTCAAAACAATATTTGTTGATGAATGATGACAGATATGTGCACCTTATCAGAACTGTGCCTAACAATATATAAAGTATAATTGCTTTAACAGTAGTGCAGGCTGCCGAACATGGCATATACAGCTTTTAGGAGAAGGACACACAATATACAGCACAGTGTAGTAACAAATATACAGATAAATAACAACATATAATTGCATAACTGATACGTGCAAAAACTTTGGTAAGGAGCTGGGAAGAAAAAGAAATGGAAAGAGGTGGTGAGTTAGAAGGGGGGAGGGCATGAATGAGGTTAAGAGGTAGTAGGGTGTGTATTATCCATGTCAAAGCAAAGACACTGGAAGTCTTCTTTGGTATATTTTTGAGTGCTTTTGTAAATGTTGTGAGGGTAGTATCAGTCCTTAAGTTTTCAAGTATTCCTAGAAAAAATGAAGTTATTCTTCCCATCAAGAGTAAGTAAATGCCACCTATTAGTTAAAGCCACGGTCTTTTTATAGGAATCACAGACCTGGAGCTCTATCAAACTTGAATGGTTGGGTGCATAAACCCATGGCTACAACTAGATTACGGCAAAGGGGCAGCCAACCTGAGTGCAAGGTGATAGCTGGGCATGTTTGGGAAATGCTGATCATTTGGTAGCATAGTACTGACATTTCTGAATGCTGGCATAGAAATGAATTCCAGTACTGTGTTTGTGGACATGACTGCAAGTATGAAGTACTTGAGTGATTCCTGCGTGGTTATAAGTTGTAGCAAACCATTTGCTGCAGGTTTAAAAGTAGAAAAGTAGAAAGAATAGTCTTGAAGCAGGGTCAGATCAAGGAATGGGCCTTTTTTTTTGTTCCTCAACTTATAGTTGAGGGGTGCCAGACTGGTTAATGGCACCATCCCTTTACGGGCCATAACTGTATAAACCCATCCAAGACACTTTAGAGTATTAAATTGATAGGCAGGAGCATCGCCCAAAGTGTCTGTAATCAAAAGCAAAGTTTTGCTTCTGTTTTTTGAATCCAGCACTACCTTTTTTTCTCTACTAGCTGAATAAAAACTTGGACAGACCGATTAACCTGGAAAATCAGCCTCAAACTATAAACTTCAGTTTTATGTATTTAATAACAATAGGATGAATTACTGTGGATTTCTAAATCATCTCCAAAAAATCAGAAAAGGGGAAAGAGAGCATCCCTGATGCACTTTCTTGTATTAGATAAAAAATTCACACAATATATGAGGTTGAATTAAATAAAAAAGTTACACTTCTGTAAAAAAACAAACAAACAAAAAAAAACAAAGCAAAAGAGTAAGCTTCTCAAAAATACTACCAGTTAGCAATACTGAATTCTTTAAAGGCATCGACAGCACAAAAAGCCACATCCATATTTATCCTTCCAAAGTGAATATTAACGTGCAATATAATAGCTTGCAGTAAATGACTGTCAACATTATTCCTGAAGAACAAAACCAAATTGATTTGAATGCATTACTTGACACAGATATGTTATGTTAATAAGTAATTGTTTAACATTTTTGCACAAATTTTGTAACCGAACTTCAAGTGCTCAATAACATAACAGTTTTCCTTTAAAGATAAGATCTTACCAGTTATCTTGCCAAAGCAAAGTAGATGTCTTCCCGTGAAATTATAAAACTATTAAGTTGTTATAAAGACAGATATTTTATTATTTTTTTATAAAATTCTAAAGGGAGTGCATCAGGAGCAAGTTTTTTTTTTTTTAATGAAGGAAAACTATAATGATCTCCTTAATATTTTCTGCAATATTAAAAGAGGGAACTCTGTCTAGAAAAGCCAAATTTTTGTTTATTTTGAACAGTATAGACAGAGCAGAGTAAATTTCCTCAAGACAGAAAAACATTGAAACAAATTATTGGGTTTTACCATAACTTTCAATTAATACATATGTGGTTGTGTGTGTGTGTGTGTGTGTGTATGACACACACACACACACATATATATATATATACACACACACACACACATATATATATATATATATATATATATATATACACACACACACACACATACGCGCATGCACAAAACATGCACACATACACAAAATACATAATCCCAATGCAAAAAAATAATTGAATGGCAAAATCTCAATAAAAAATACCATCATCAACTACCGGACAACTAAATATCCCAGAAACAAAATATTTGCAAAAAACAAAAAAAGTAACACACCACATTAAACACATTATAAAAGAAACTAGAAGGCAATTAGTCTTTTTTTGTGATCAGTTTAAATAAAAATGTAAAGAAGAAAAAAAATAAAAATTCAATTAGGTATAATTTGTCTGAGGAGTGGTACAGTTAGGAAAAATATTTTTGGAAAGTATGGTACAGGACTGGGGTTGGTTATCATAAATGAGTAAGGATGGTCAGGGTGCAAAGGACCTTACCTAAGTGTGGTAAGCCTAACCCTATCCTTGCTCTTAACCCCAAACATGCACCTTACCTTCTGAAAGAAACTTTTCCTAACAGTACCACTATAAAAGACTTGGGGCAGACTACTCAGACACAAACACATTGTCACAGCACTAAAACTATCCCCCTACCTGGCACCTAACCCTTACTCTAACCCTAACCTGCAAACTGTCAAACCCACTCTCTCCCAGTCCATAGTACCATCCCACTTAACCTCTGTTGAGAAAAAGAAGTTATGGACTTGCCATAATGTTCCATCTGTGTTGTCCATTTTCATTCTTCCTCAACATATGGGTTTGGATCAGACACTCTGATCTTGACTCGGCCGTTACTCCAGCCAGTGGAGACCAACAAACTCTTGAGCTCCATTCCTACCCACAATATACCATGCCTAACTTCCCTCAGATCCTTTTTACAGTTTGAGAGAGAATCTATAATACAATTGCCATAACTGGAGTTCAACACAAGGGACATATGGTGTCCTTAAAGATTTCATTCCTCCAGACGTCATTTGGGAGAAATGGAGAGTGGGGAATTGAGGAAGAATGAAAATGGACAACACAGATGGAAAGTTATGGTAAATACATAACTTCTGACGATGTCAATTTTCATTCATTCCTCAATGTATGGAATAGAGTCTCCAGCTACCAAAATTCATGGGTGGACTCTAAGGAAGGATATTCCTGAGTACGGTTGAGCCAAAGGCCGCTCTTCCCCCTGAGACCAGATCTAGTTTGTAATGAGTGATAAAGTTATGAGGATTTAACCAAGTAGCAGCTGCACAAATATCATCCATAGATGCTCTAGACTGGAATACAGTGGAAGTAGCCATAGATCTAGTGGAATATGGCTTTACTGATTTTGGCAAGGGGAGATTCAATTTAGTGTAGACAAAAGAGATGCAATCCATCAACCATCTGGCTAAAGTCACCTTTGTGACTGATTAGCCCATCTTGTGATGTGCAAAGGAAACAAACTGCTGGTCAGACTTTCCAAATTGTTTTGGTCTGTGCATGTAAAAATGTAATTTTCTATGAACATCCAGTAAATGCAGCGTATATTCTCCTTTACTAGTAAAGTTTGGGAAGAATACTGGCAGGTCAATGGTTTGGTTAATGTTGGATTCTGACACTACCTTAGGTAGGAAGGATTTTTAAACTTGCTTGATTAAGTTACACTTACTGACACATCGTGTTTCAGTTTAAAACATTTGCTGACATTCCAGATATGCTATGTAATGATGTTACACCTTTCAGCTGATTTTAATTAGGCAGCCGGTATTATAAATTTGGTTTGGCGCCTTTTTCTGTGTTTGTTTGCCTCTGATGAAGCTACATCGTTTTAGTAGCGAAAACGCTGTCTTTTTAAAGTTGAACATTAAACTGCGTTAAGGCTTTGGCTTTTTGGGCTTGTCTGCACTCTTTTTGTAGTTTTCTTAGGTAGGAAGGATGCATTAGTATGCAAGGTGACCCTGTCCTTGTGGAAAACCAAATATAGGGGCTTAGAAGATAATGCTTGAAGTTCTGGAACTCTTCTAGCAGATTTAATTGCAACTAAAAAGATAATCTTCCAGGTTAAGCATTTTAAATCACAATTAACTGCAGGTTCAAAGGGAGACTATGTCAAGGCTTGCAGTAACAAATTTAAATCCCATGGTGGTATAGGATCTTTGTAAGGAGGTTTAAGTAGAAGATTACCTTTCAAAAATACTTTGGAGGAAGCTAGAGAAGAATTCTGAAATCCTACATGGAAATTCAAAAATGGCTGCAAGTTGGATTTTGATAGTCAATGAACTAGCACCCTCATTTAATAAACTCACTAAATATTCAAGAACAAAATGTATCAGGGCTGAGAAAGGTTCTAACTGATTCTGCTCTGCCAAAAAAACAAATCTTCTCCATTTACTTCTATAGAGTTTTCTTGTAGAGGGTTTATCGGAAGATAACAGAATGGAATAGAGAGGCGAAAAAAGCATAGGTTGCCTGGCTATCAATGGAACTGGAGAAACCATGCAGACACTAAGGTTTGAGATGTCTGGATGAATCATGCCTGCTGGGTGAGGTAGAAGGTCTGGAGTTGGATCCAGAATCCAATGTGGGTAGAGAAGATGAGGCCAAAGGAAGGGGAAGCAAGTTTGTTGAGGCCGGTAAGCTGCAATGAGGATGCCTTCGCTGTTTAACCTAACTGCTTTCTGGAAGAGTTTGGGAATTAAAGGAGTCAGGGGAGGGAGGTCAATCATGGAGTACAGCATCCCTCTGTGTCTCCCCCAGAGAAGGGATTAGGGAAAAGAAACGGCTGCACTTGTTTAGGGTAGATGCAAAGAGACTGCAGCAAGGCTGGCCCCACTGATGAAAAATCATGTCTGTCACTCTGTTGCTGAGAGACCACTCATGAGGTAGTAAAATGGACCTGCTCAGTCTGTCTGCTATCACACTGGACTTTCCAGGAACATGCATTGCAATCAGGAAGCGGTTGGAAAAAAATCACCCATTGCTATACCCTCAAGGCTCCCCAACACGGGGTAAGATCTGGTTCCTCCTCCTTTGTTTATGTGCCAAACTACTGACATGCTGCCTGTTTGGACTGCAATCGTTCTGAGAGGGAGAGAATTTTGGAATGCTTGCAATGCCAAAAGCACCGCTCTCATTTTCAGAACATTGATATGCAAGTTGGCCTCCTTGGGGGACAAAGTACCTTGGACTGTCTTCCTAAAATGACCCCTCCCACCTAATCTGGGAAGTATCCATGGTCACTGTGGCCGTGGGCGGAGGAAGAATGAAAGGACAGTCTAGGAACAATTGTGATTGCATCTACCAGGAAAAATCATTTTTGCATACCTGAGTTATTTTCTTTGCCAACATGGATTAAGAGAGAATTGACCACTGTAGCATTCACTGCAGAATTATCATGCGATATCTTGTTGAAGGAACTAAGACTACTGCCGCTGACACTGACCCCAGGGGTTGCAGAATCAACTGGGCTGAAATTTTGGTACTGCAAATTATTTTCTTGACCTGATTTCTTACTGTTCGTACTCTCTAATGGGGAAGAGATGCTACTATACATACTGTGTTGAACACTGCTCCTATAACCTCTAATGTCTGGGTCAGTTGTAACTGTGACTTGTGTTTGATGGTTATTCCAAGATTTGAACAAGTCTGCAACACTTGCTCTCGAGCTTGTACCAGTTGATGCCTGGTCAGAGTGGTAATGAGCCAGTCAGCCAAATATGGAAATACGCAGAATCCCTGCAGTTTCAAATGAGCTGCCACTACTGCCATACACTTGGTGAACACCCTGGGAGCCGTGGTGAGGCCAAAGTGCAGTGGTCTGAACTGATAATGACTGGCTCCCATCCAGAAGCTGAAGTATCTTCTGTACTGTCATATTCTTCATTTTTACACATTCTGAAGGTCTATCAAGCACATCCAGTCCTTGCTCAGAAAGGGTAGAATGTTCTGAACCGTGACCATCTGAAACTTGGTGTGCTGAACCGATTCATTCAACACACTGAGATCTACAATCGGTCTTCAGTCCCATTTTCTTTGGCACTAAAAAGCATCTTAAGTCCTGAATTCTATTTGGTTTGGAGGGACCCTCTTGGATGACTCTTTTTCTAGCAGCTTTTGAATTTCCAGTGCTGCTGCTTCCCTCTGATTGGGTGGGACATTGGGGATTTTCTTAGGTAATGGGTGTGGAAGGGAAAAGGGAATAATATAACCTATGGAAATGATTCCCTGAACCCAAGTGTCCTTTGTTATGTTTAGTCAGGCTTCCTGGTGCAGAGATAAGTGACCCTTGACTGCCTCCACAAAAAGGCAATTGGGCCTCCCTTCAGTAGTGCTGATAGGGTCTTTTGCAAAATGTATCTCTAGACCCTTGGTTTTGCAGGCCTCCTCTGCCACGAGGGTGTCTTCTGCATTGTCACTCCCCCTCTGCCTCTGGGGAAACTAAGTCCATGTGTGTCCTGAAATGGACCCTGAGACTTTCTGAACCACATCCTTTGAACTCCCTGCTGATTCCTGGAAAAGTCAGTTGAGGGGTCAAAAAATGTAAGCCCACAGCAGATAGGGTCTTTCTGTCCATCTCATACCTAGAGTGTGTCTTTCATTGTGGGGTCAAACAAAAGACCCGTCAAATGAAGCATTGATGAAAGATGACTTAAAGGGCTCTGCAAAATCACACTGGTGCATCTAGGCATGCCTCCTTATGGAAATGCCTGAACCTGCAGCCCTTGAGACAACTTCTACAGCTTGCAATATGAGCCTCATGGACAAATTTGCATTAGATTGAAGGGTAGCAAACTGTGAAGCCAAAGAAGTTTGAGCCTCTGCAGTAGTGGTGTCCGAAAGAGAGTTTGAAAGTTCCTTAATTAAGTCCCTTTGCGATCTCATGAAATTTGCCAAATAGTTCAGCGATCAGACAGCAAAAGTCACCAAAGCATATACTCACTTCCGAAATCTGTCCACAGCCCTAGATTCTCTGTTAGGGGGATTGACAATGAAACTCTGTTCCGTGAGTTCCTTCTTTGTAGCTGCCTCCATGTTCATGGCATCAACAGGCACTCCCTTACTCCACGGTTCTCTTCATACTGGTGGAGCTAGAATCCTGTCTGGTCGCTTGAGGAATGGTGCAACTGTATCAGGTTCCTTCCACATCCACTTAGAAACCAAATCAATGAGTCCATCAGCTGGTGGCATGACCCAGAAGGTAGACAGGCCAGTCCCAAAAGATTCCAGAAATACTGACTTCAGGAGTGGAGTTTTGGGCAGACCAACCACACTTCTGTTTTAGGATCTCAAGGATTTCCCCAAATGAGACGGCAATGGATGGTGATTTGGGAGACCCTTCTCTCTCATCAAAGTCCATATCATCGATGATGGACACCTGGGGGAGTCCAAGTGCCTCCTCTTGCGTGTCTTCTTCTTATAGACTTCTTCCGTGGGATGGTCCGGAGAAGAAACGGAAGAGATGACAATACCGGGGTAGTTTGGAAGCTCTGGGATGGCTGTCCCAGTGGCATAAAATACTGAAGGTCACTGTGCAAAGTCAGCTGAGATGTCAAGGGTGGATCCAAGGGGAAAGGACCCAGCTGACCTGTTGCAGCAAAGAAAACCCTCTTCACAACCTTGAAAGCTGACCACTCTGGAAAGAAGAAGGCCAATATTGCCAAAAAAATGAGGTTCTGGTCCACCATTTCCCTCTGCTCCAAGAGCACGAGAGCTGTGCTATCCAAAGCCAAGGCTCTGAGAGGAACAGAAGGCTCTGAAAACCTCAGAGCCAATCCTATCCCTTCGACTCTGGCCTGGAAGCCTTAGCTCCAAGAATCATCCTGATGTTGAAGCCGGTGCTCTCAGAGTAACTGTCAGATCCAAAGAGAAAACTCTCCTCGGATTCGACAAAAAAAGGCCCAGAATGCTTGGCTCTGAGGACTCTAACACCACAGACTGGGTCAGAGGTGGAGTAGTTGATGGATGATGTTCCTGGCTCGAGAGGGTAGGAACCAAGAATACTCCCTTCTGAAATTCCACTGTGAACATTTCCACATCATATTTTAAATATCGGCCTCCATTAGACTTCTGGAGGAATGAGACACCATTGAAGCGGGCTTAAAGTGCTGCTCAAGAAAAGGGGAGGGCAACCTGGACAGTACCGGATCTACTGAAGGTGAAAACACACTTTGAAGCAAAGGCTTCCAATCCAGGGACTTCAGATCCATAGTACATTTAAGGACTTGCCAGATATCTCATCAGATCCGAGGACAGTCGGATTGCAGGAGACATAAAATCAGATTGATTTTGTTTTCTTTTCCCTCACTTCAGATGAAGTTGGAAGCCATAGAATTTGAAGACCTGGATTTTTTGAAGGGTCCTTGGATTTACCTTTTGAAGACTAAATTGTAGTGATGGTCTGAGAAAAAGTAGCTGGCAATAAACCTTTCAATATTAATTTAATTGCCCCTTTCTATTAAGGCTCTTGGGTTGAACGCACTGCAAATTTCACATTCTTGTCTAAGTGCTCAGCCCCTAAACAGAACCCGCATAAAGAGTGGGCATCAGTAAATGGCATCTTGTGCTCACATTTTATACATTTTTAAAACTTTTTTCAGACACAACCACAGGTGATAGACTAAACAATCGGATATCCGCAAAAAAACCAAGGTATCTATTCAGACAGTAACTAACTCAATACTGCCATTAGAGAAAAGAAAGGGCAGAGAAAAAGGCTAGTATTTTTTTTTTTTTTTGTTAAATTAGAAAAAGGAAAGGTATAACAGCCTTAACAGCAAGGGAGGGGTAGTAAAGGCCTACTAATAATGGTAGTCAGAATACACTTGCAAGTGTATAAGGGAAAATGCAGATAAAAAGTAGCAAAAAACTTGACAGAAAGTACTAAGCTATTAATCCGAGAGAGATTTGCTAAGAAATAGTGATTAAGGATAAAGTTTAAAAAGAAAAGACAATTATCTTAATACAAATGCTCGACAGCAGTAGTCAACCACATCTGGTCGCGAAAGCGGCAAACAAGATCTGAGGGAAGTTAGGCATGGTGCACTGTGGGTAGAAAAGCAGCTCGAAAGTTTGTTGGTCTCCACGAGCTGGAGTAACGACAAGAGTCTGATCCGAACCTATACGTTGAGGAATGAATGAAAACTGACATCATCAGATACAAACATTCTGTAAAACAAATTTTCGGTAAAAAAACACCACAGTTAATTTTGTTGAGAAAATGAATGTTCAATAAAGAGAACTGCCTCCATATATAAAACATACACACATATAAATATTACATACTTATATGTATATACATTTTTTTATATAAAATAAATGGGTAATCTAGGTTTGGTCACATGTTGCTTTTGTGGTGGTCAACTTTGTATGTGAAAATGGTCAAAGCTAAAGTTTACTGAATTATGTTACAGCCAACAAATGACTCGCAGGCTGTGGTAGAATGTCATGGTGTTTGTCTTTCTCCATAGCTGTATGACTATGTAGTTAGTCTATGTAAGTTCCAAGAGTGTGCATGTGTATGGGGAGGAGGCAAAGCTCTGCATGTACTAAGCTATTTTAAAGACACATACAGTGGAAGTGTGTGGTTCTTAGGCAAGTGTCCTTTGCTGTAGTTGGAGTTATGTGAATTAGAAGATGGAGTTAGTAAACTAACATTTTTGGTGTTGTGATGCCCCTGCACTGGCCCAGTAATCAAGAAGCCTCTATCCTCACCACTGGCAACAGCTAGGGGACATACACACTGGGAGGAAGACAAGTGCATACACACACAGTAAAGTGCAATTTCACTTAAGAGCACACAGCAATCAGTCAGTCAGTCTGGGGCTGGTTTCTCCCTCTTTCTCCAGATCCCCAATAAGGCTCCCCACTGGCACAGCTATAAGGTTAAGATCTCAGCTGAGGGGCCAAGCCAAGACCTCCAGCACCCTCTCTGTCCAACCAATGCTTCGTGTCCCTGCCCAAGTAGCTTACACACACACACACACACACACACACACACACACACACACACACACACACACACACACACACACACACACACACACACATCTGAGGAAGGCTGGCACAGGTTTACTAGCTATGCCCCCTTCTGCCCAGACTATAAGGTAGTTTCCACAGTCACCAACCCCTACTTATCAGCTACTATAAGGCCCTTACAAAGGGTGCCCAATCCTACTGTGTAATGTTACTAATATCCAAATGGTAATATGACCAAGACTTACAAGGCTATTTAGGAGATGCCTGTACAGTGTCGCCAAATACATATGCAAGTAGCCTAACAGCTTAAATATGCCTCACAAATACCAGCCACAATAGGTTTAAATATATTTAATAAAAGGACAAGACAATACTCAGTCAATCAACACCGTAATGTCAGAATTCAAAATCACAAGAAATATTTTAAAACAACACTGCAGGACATTCTCGAATAAATACAGAAAACATCTAAACAAATCTTTATTATATTCCTATATAGATCTAAAAGAGATATTATGTCCTAAATCTTTCTTACAGCAAGGCAAGTGTAGATGGTGATGTTGAGTGGATGTTCTTGCTAGGTCCAAGACAAAATACAAAACATACAGTCTCCCTCTGAGAGAGTTCTTAAATTAATATCAAATATTACTGCTGGGTTAGCTGGGATGGCATCACTTTTTTCACCTGTCTTCAGTTCCCAGGCTAAACCTCCATCTCCAAAGCCTCCTGATCACTTGTCTGCGATGCAGCTGTGCCCAAAGCTACAATAACTTTTGCCTTACTCAGGTTGGCATGCACCAGTCCTTTAGCCTGGCACATCTCGGCCAACTGGCTCTTTGTCAGCTTGTCATACTCCTCTGCTGACATGCTTGCCTGCTCTCCCTGACTGACTACACTAACAATAAATAAATAAAACAATTGTAATGTGAAACTCTGAATGTTCACTGAGTGGCTGATTGAGACTACAAACACCTTCAGTAACCACTGTACACAGGCTACAGGAATTCAATATCCACACCACTACAAGTTAATATGTGATGTGGCTATCTCACCACTGTCAACCAATTAATATGTGATGTGGATACCCCACCACTGCACTGTGACAAACCAAAATGCTGCCAGCCCAGCTAGCTGGAATTTTGTAAATAATTATATGTCATTTGTGAATAGTAATATGATTTTTATAGAAATGTAAGAGAAGGAAACACTGCCAGCCCAGCTATCTGGAATTTTCTAAACAATCATGTCATTTGTAAATATCAACATGATTCATATGCTTGTCTTACAAATATAAGAGAACTATATGTTACGTGTATATCAAACTACTGGTACAGAAGTGTGTGTTGAACAAGGTTTGTACAGTACTGAGCCTTCTAGGATGTGTCCAGTGTACCCTACTGGAAAAGAACAGAAATGTATATAAACTATATACCTGTGCAAATGTTTTAATAGCAGAAAATGGAACATACACAGTTAACTTGCAAAACTTCAAGAAAATAAGTTGAAATTAAACTGTTTTACAATTGTGTTCTAAATGTTAGTTGCAATACAGCAAGGAGACAAGATGTCTAGAACTAGGGTGCCTTCTGCATTGTTTTGTGTTTTATTGTTTTATGTCTTCTAGCAACTGCAAACATCTGAAGGCTGCGTATTTTTCACACAAATATGTTAAATGTTGGACACTAGGGGTTTAGCCTGGGAAATGAAGACAGGTGTCAAAAAGTGATGTCATCCAAGCTGACCCAGCAGTAATTTTTGATATTAATTTAAGACCTCTCTGAGAGAGAGACTGTTCATTTTGTATTTTGTCTTGGACCTAGCAAGAACATCCACTCATCATCACCATCTACATTTGCCTTGCTGTAAGTAAGACTTAGGGCATAGTATCTCGTTTAGACATAGACAGGAATATAGTAAAGATTAATTTGGATGTTTTCTGTATTTATTTGAGACTGTCCTGCAATGTTGTTTTAAAATATTTCTTGTGATTTTGAACTCTGAAGTTACGCTGTTGACTGACTGAGTATTGTCTTGTTCTTTTATTATTTATTATTAAATATATTTAAACCTTTGTGGCTGATATTTGTGAGACATATTTAAGCTCACAGAGTACTTGCATATGTATTTGGTGACACTGTACAAGCCACTCCTAAATAGCCTTGCAAGTGTTGCTCAGACTACCATTTGGATAATAGTAACATTACACAGCAGGATTGGACACCCTTTGTAAGGGCCTTGTAGTAGCTGATAAGTAGGGATTGGTGCAGTGAAAACTACCTTATAGTCTGGGCATAAGTGTGCCAGCCTTCCCCAGGTATATGTATATGTATATGTGCGTGTGTGTGTGTGTGTGTGTGTGTGTGTGTGTGTGTGTGTTTGTATATAAACTAAATCTCACAGTTTGTGTGTTTGTGTGTGTCAGCTACTTGGGTAGGGACACGAAGCACTAGTTGGACAGAGAGGGTGCTGGAGGTCTTGGCTTGGCCTCTCAGCTGAGATCTTAACCCTATAGCTGTGCCAGTGGGGAGTCTTATTGGGGATCTGGAGAAAGAGGGAGAAATCAGCCGCAGACTGACTGGGATCTCTGTGTGCTCTTAAGGGGAATTGCACTTTACTGTGTGTGTGTACTTGTCATCCTCCCAGTGTGTACATCCTCTAGCTGTTGCCAGAGGTGAGGATCAGGGCTCCTTGATTACTGGGCTAGTGCAGGGAGGGGTCACAGGTGTACATTAGTTGAGCTACTTTGTCATCAGTGGCAGCTGGTGACTTCAACTCAAAAGGGAAGGGGCTAATGAATGGGGTGCGGTTAACTACACAGGGAGGAGATATGTTACAGTGGGAACAACACTGATCATGCTTACCATTTTACATAAAATAACTGCTTAGTCACTATTGCACATGCTGAATATACTATCAAAAACTAGACTAAATCACATTTAGAGCTAATGAAGTGTTTAGGTTATTCTATAATAGCACAAAGCCTAAACATCTCTAAACAGTAAAAAGGTGGTTGGTCTTGACTGCATGAAACTATTATGAGTACACATTATGTAGTAAACATACACTGTATTGTATCAGGTAATCTGCATTTTGTACAATGCCAAGTGAAAAATAAGGAGATATGGAAATCACACTGTACTATCTTAATTTATTATTTCCAATTCAAGGTCACTCCAACTCCTAATGTACGAGTGGTGCTGAGAGGCAGTGACACAGGCTTGCATGACAGCTGACTTTACCAAAATACACATTAATCCTGCAAAGACAGAATTACAACAGTAAACATCAGGGCCACTCAACCAAGTCCATTCACAAACAGCCCTCCTCCCCATTACCAAACAAATGTATCTGCTTTGACCCTGCCAGAATTAAATTAGAAGTAATAGTAACAGGTTACATACCTGCATTAATTTTATTTAGTTGACAGAAACATTAGTCAAAACTTGTGTGTGCCAGCTCATCTTACACAAATATAAATTTCATTTTATTTTACTTTTGTCAACACAGGTCTGTCCAACTGTCTTCAGTCATTTATCGGAGCTTGTGAGAAATAAATTTATGAAAATTTCTATGAAGGGAACATGGGCTCCCTTCATAATCTCACAAAAGATCAGAGGCATGCCTTACGATCTCTGCAGAATAATGAAGTATTAAGTATAAGACCTGCAGATAAAAGAGGGGCTGTAGTGATTATGAATAAATATGACTATGTCAACTCTATGCATGAAATGTCGAATGAGGTAAATATCTATATGTTGATATCATATGTACAATATTTGAATATAGTTAAAAGTATTAAGGACAATGTATATGATTTGTTGATGTGCAGACAAATTGATGAAAGACTGTATACATTTTTTACTGTGGATTATCCAAGAATACCATACATCAAAGGACTGCCCTTACAGAAACCGACTTTGAGGCCCATTGTGGATGGAGGTGGTTGGGCCACAGAACCCCTCTCAGTTTATGTAGAGAGTAAATTAGGCCCTCTTGTTAGAAAAGTTCCTACTATTTTAAAATATACTTCTCAGTTTCTGAAAGATTTAAGGGAACTTAATGTAGGCCTCTGTTTCTAGTGACTGTCTCATGGCGATGTTGGATGTTCAGAGCCTGTTCATTTGTATACCTAATGAATAAGGCATAGAGGTAGTGAGAGATATAATGAGAGGAATGGGGGGGGTAGTACTACTGATGACATTATCCTGATATGTAATTATCCAATAATATTTTTTATGTATGAGAATATGATTTATTTGCAGAAGTGGGGGGGTAACCATGGGCACCCCCTGCACAAATTCATATACAAACTTGGTTGTCTATCACTGGGATAGAGAACATTTACTTTATAGTGTTTAAGAAATGCACATAAAAATGTATAGGCCCTTTGTTGACGATACCTTTATGTTGTGGGATGGAGGATTACCTCTTCTAATAGACTTTATTAAGTACTTAGAGTCCACAACAGATTTTTTAAGATTTACAGTATCTCATTCTTATAAGAACATTGGCATCCTGGATGTCTCTGTATATAGAGACATGCTAGGTAATATAAATACCAAGTTGTTTCGAAAGACCTGCTGGAAATACAGTCTTTTGGACTATAATAGTATGCATCCTAGGCATGTATTCCCCAATATTGTAATAGGACAATTAAATAGAGTCAAGAACATATGTAATACACATGTAGATAGGGAGAATGAATTTGGTTATTTACATCAATTGTTTATAGAGAGGGGATACAATGAAAGTGTTTTCCAAAAGGCTAAGCATGACATTATTCAACTAGGTAATGAAAGAAGCAGTATAAATTCGGCACAAGTAACAAATGCGTCCGTAAAGAAGAATAGAATGCGCTTTAAAACTAGATATGCCAGTGACAGCAACAAAGTTTGTAGTATACCTAAGAACAACTGGCATTTCTTGACAACTGACAGAGAAAATAATAGGTGAAGTTCAGGGCTTTGCATACAAAAATAAAAGTAACTTGAAACAGATACTTTGTAATGATCGACAGAGTA
Source organism: Protopterus annectens (assembly GCF_019279795.1). Lineage (NCBI taxonomy): Eukaryota > Metazoa > Chordata > Ceratodontiformes > Protopteridae > Protopterus > Protopterus annectens. Next base: position 1,718,624,055 of record NC_056731.1, on the reverse strand, counting down.
AGGCTATGGTTTTGAATAAACTAAGAACATATCCTTGTAAAAGTTGCAGAATGTGTTGATATATATACACACAATTCAGGATTTTAAACACCCAGTTCTAACCTTCATTTTTCTGTCTAGGTTATACAACTAATTTAGTTTATGTGGCAGACTGCAAAGGATGCAAGTGTTTTTATGTAGGAAAAACACAGAAACGCCTTAGAGATAGGATATATCAACATGTATATGATATAAAAAACAAAAATCAATTAATTGTGCTAGCCAAACATATTATGGAATCTCCTGAACATGAATTTGGAGTCAGGGTCTTACAAATAATAGTGAAAGATAGGAGAGGAGGTAATTTAAACAATCAAGTGGAACGGGCGGAAATTTTAAAGCTGCAAGTGCATGTATTTCCAGGTTTAAACAACTATGTATGCATAAAACCGGAGCTGGAAGCTCGCCCTCTTTAAATTAATTTATAATTCAATTTTAAGTAATTGATCAATTAAAACTTTTAATTAATGTATTAATTGATTTTAAATTAGTCAATTGACATGGTTTTGACTATAAAATGTGTATGTGTTGTTACATTTTTATTGAAGATTTAAGAAAGTGTAGTGTTCTACGTGAAAGAGCTTGTCCAAATTAAAACTACTGTTCTTTTTAAGCCGTGGTGGTCATCTGGATTTTTTGTTTCAACTGTCTTTAGTCAAAAAAAAAAAACTTTTTCAGCATATGTCTGGGAAGGAAAGCTGTAACATATTACAAAACATTTTAAACAGACATTCGGTATATACATGAACAGATACAAAATAATATACATTAGATCCCCTGCATGAAATGACTTCATCATTAACTCCAAGGACAATACCTCAATCACCCCAACAGCACACACTGAACTCCTAGGAGTAGTAATCCATAAACTCAAATTTGATATATACACATACACCAAACAATCAAAAAAGTTCACAAAAAGCTAGGTCTCTTGTACAGGAATAAGCAATTCATGACCAATTATACCACAGCCACCATTGCCAGAACCCAGCTATTATCCACCCTACTGTATGCCTCACCAATCCTGACTAATCTTCGCCACAGCAAACAAAGCAAAATGGCGTCTTGCTACAACAAGATTGCCAAATTTGCCACAGGTGCCTCTAATAGAGACCACCACTGTCTTTCCCTCAAACAGCTCAACTGGCTTGAGCTGCCTCAATTACTTCTTACCACTCAACTCTCCAAAGCCCACAAACTATATTACCTCCCAAATAAAATCCCCATTTTACAAGACCTAATACAACCCTACACCACCACCACCCGAGCCTTAAGGTCAACAGACCAAAATCACATAAATGTCATCAAACATAGGAATGAGGCTGGCAAATCTCTTTTTGCCTGCTCTATAGCAAAAGTCTGGAACTCACTTCCAAAACAAATAACTTCTACAGGTTCTGCTCCACAATTTAAAAAACTACTCAAAACCCACTACTTTAACAACTGACTATGCCCATGTGACTCCCCAGGCTAATCCACTACATTTGCAGTGATACAATGAATCTACCAAGGATCACCTAATATTGCCTAACCTCTGTATAGTAATTCTTAACTAATGATGCTCTATTCTGTTCATATCTACTTATTCATCTCTGAAGACAGTTAAACATTTACCTACATACAAGTGGTATGCTTCTGGAATACAATATTTGTATCTATACATATATCTGTGAAGAAATGTAAAATATGTTCTCGTATAATATTGTATGCATATAGGAGAAAGTGTTGTAATTCATAAAATTATTTGTTAGATTTTTTTTTAAAGTGGAGCTTTTCTCCCCGGGCCTCTGCTGAAAACGGACCTGTGTCCAGTCGGACTTTCCCGGTCGACAAATGTAAAATAAAAATAAAATAAATTAAGAATGACTCGTACATTTGATAATTAGATTATATTCATCTGAAAGTACAGACAACTTTTACAGTCTTGCAAAGCTGGAATAACAACAGTAGTAAACAGCAGGGCCAGTTGTTTCATTCACAAATAGCCCCCAGTCCTTATTGCCCACCCTAGCCATGGTATCTGATTTGATCTTGTGGGGTTAAAAGACAACATTGCTATTAATATATGTATTTTTTCACATAAACAATAGCCAGAGTTCAGAGCTTGTGGTCGATCTTACTTCACTCAGATGCACATTACTCTTGCAAAGCAAGTCAGAAGTACAACAGTCTTCTTCTTTCGGCTTTTCCCGGTTAGGGGTCGTCACACAGGATCACCTGTCCACTCATGACTGGCAGTGGAGTTTTACAGTGTCGAGTTGCCAGCCCGGCGCCCAACCTTCCACAGAAAGCACACACACACACATGCACTCACACCTAGGGCCAATTTAGAATGTCCAATCCACCTGCAGCATGTCTTTGGGATGTGGGAGGAAACCCAAGCGACCACAGGGAGGACATGCATACTCTGCACAGAAGGCACCCCAGCTGAGGCTTGAACCAGAGAACCTCTTGCTGTGAGGTGACAATGCTAACCACTGCACCACCGTGGCCGCCCTCAGAAGTACAACAGTAAGGTTAGTCATTTCATCCACACATACTAGGCATAGCCCCCCAGCCTGAATGCCTACTCACAGTATCTGGTTTAAGCCGACAAGGTTTAAAATAATGGAGAAAAGACAATGGTTACATTACTATATTTCTTTTGCATCACACAGTCAAGAGCTTGCAGGTGATCTTACTTCAGTTCACCCATACACACTTTAGTCATGCAAGGCCAGAGTTTCAACAACAAAACATCCACACACCATCCTAATCTATCTTGATTTACCCTGAAAAAGGATGAGATTAAAAAAAAACATTTAATTCACAAGCAGCCCTTAAAACACACTGCGTTCCCATTATCTGTTTGACCCCTGCCAGGATATTTTATTAGAAAATAGACATCCACAGTCAAGTAGCCTCCAAAGCACACTGCCTCTTTAGTATCTGGTTAATACTGCCAGGATATTATATTAAAAAAATATCCACAAACAGCCTTCAAAAGACACCACCTCCTTGTATCTGGTTCAACCTACCAGGATGTAATATTAAAAAAATATCCACAAAGAGTATTCAAAACACAGTGCCTCTTTAGTATGTGGTTCTCCCTGCAGGATATTATATTTAAAAAAATCCATCAACAGCCTCAAAACACATTGCTTCCCTTCCATCAACAGCCCCCAAAACACATTGTCTCCTCAGTATCTGGTTTACCCTGCCAGGATATTATATTAAAACAAAAAGAAAGTCATCAACAGCCCCTAAAACACAGACCACTAGTATCTGGTTGACTCTGCCAGTGTATTATATTAAAAAACATAAAAGTGTCAACAGTCCACAAAACACATTGCCTCCCTAGTATCTGGTTAACCCTGCCAGGATATTATATTAAAACAAAAAGAAAGTCATCAACAGCCCCCAAAACACAGACCACTAGTATCTGGTTGACTCTGCCAGTGTATTATATTAAAAAACAGAAAAGTGTCAACAGTCCACAAAACACATTGTCTCCCTAGTATCTGGTCAACCCTGCCATGATATCATATCTGAAATAAAAATAAAGTCATTAACATCACCCAAGACACCCAGACCACTAATATCTGGTTTACTCCCACTAGAAAAAATGCAGAAAGTATCTGACCGGCCCTGCCAGAAAAAAAAAATGAGAACTTAATTTGTTTTTGTTTGGGGGGAGGTTAATTTATAAAAAGCTTTCTTTACTCAGAATCAAAAAAATAATCAGATTGATTGATTTTCTCTTTTTAAAATGATTTCCTTCGTCTCTCACTTTCTCCCTCACTACTTAACTAAGTCCAGTTAAAGCACGGGAAGAGAATGCGAAAGTAACAGGACTAATCAGCAGTTGCTTCACGTACTCAGACTATGTGACAGGTTGCGGACTTAAAAGTCCTGTCGGCTTCCAATTTTCTTTGGTTAAAACTGCAAAGGCTTCTGGGCATCTTTGTTGATGCCTTTAGTCTTCTCAATGTGGACTGTTTTAAAAACAGTCTGGCGACAAGAAGATATATATTTTTCCAGGATACATGCACGCTGCTCTGATTTCTGCATCACATCACTTCATCAGCCTTATGCATTAGTTTGCAGTTTGGACTGCTACTAGTATGTTAAAAATACTAATTAAACTTTTTTTTTTAGAAAATTGGGGGGCTGCAGCCCAGCAGTCCGGTACCACGAGACATCCCTGTTTGTTACAGAGAGTTACTTACATGATTCTTTGTTCTTTTTACAGTAGCTTTAGTCTGGGTAGCATAGTGAAGACAGCACTGATAAGTATGATATATAGCAGGTACACGTGTGTGCTGTGTCCTGCTGCAGGTATGCTTATGCCTAGTTTTGAGTAATCACAAATGTAACTACATTGTTTACATTTCTGATATTTTTGTTTTCCATTTTTGATGTGAGTGTAGAAATTGATCAAGACATGATTTCATCATCTACAGTCATTGGTAATACACACACACAAACATATTATATATTGGGATCGGTATTAGTCGAATGTTCAAATAATTGACCATGAAATGATAGTACACTTTTGGTTAAACTTTTGAATGTTTGAATTCCATTTGGATCAGTTAAAGCTATTTTGTACCAGACTGCTCCTTTTGGAAGTTGTGCTACTGGGGAGCTGTTCTATTTAAGCATGGTGGTATGGGGGTGGAGTCTCCATGCTGGGGATGGGGAGGGTGAAGCCATGCAAAATCATTACGTTTAATTTTTATGTAGAGTTTAGTGTGTTTTTGGTTGGGATTAGTAACCACTTTTTTTTTATCTGTGGTGTTTTGGGTAGTGTTTTGCCTTTGTTTTGGGGATGCTGTTTTTGTTTTTATATCATGAAAGATCATATGTTAAAATTTCTTGACCTTTGTGTATTGGTGTTTTTTTTTTTTTTTTTTTATATAATTTGTGGTTGATCTTTTGAACATTCTTAATATAATCATAAATATATACCTACATATATATGTGTGTGTGTGTGTGTATATATATATTTTATATATATATATATATATATATATATATACACACACACACACACACACACACACACACACATACGTATGCATGCATGTATGTACATATACAAATGCATGCATGCACACACACACACACACACACACACACACACACACACACACACACACACACACACACACACACACACACACACACAAATTCTTTAAGCTATGAAGAGGATGCAGTAGAGTATCCAGCTTTGCTACAATAAAGGTAATCCTCTCAGCAAAGATTAGAGAAGACTTTGAGCAGTTTATGGTGAGTGCCAGAGACTGCAGAGATGAATGGCATTGTCTGGGTCAAGAAAAGTCAAGTCATCCAGGAAGGAGGATGCCAAGTTCCTCCTATAAAGCCTCTGAATCAATGCTGGTCTACAACACTTAGGGAAGTATTCCTCGTTAATTTTAATTAACTTAACATAAATATTTAGTCTAAGTTTAACACTGACTGATTATTTTCTACTCTGCTTTTTTTGTCTTGAGGTTGCTAGTACATGCACTTACATGTATATTGTTTATACTTAAACTATATATAAAATAGTCTGTTCTTCTTTTTCTGTGTCATCTGACCTGGGTTGTGATTGAAAGGGGAATCTCAACAAGTTTTTCTACCCAGTTAATGCTTCAGCATGAATTAATGTCTAAGGAAATCAAGTTTTACTGATTTATCTGTTTATTATTTACTTATGTATTAGTTTTTTTTATTTTACATTTGTTTATCAGGAAGGTCCAACTGGACACAAGTCCTTTTTCAGCAGAGGCCCACGGAGAAAACCTCCGTGCGAACAAAAATACAAATAAGTCGACAGTATACAGTTTGAATGAAGGGTACTTTTAGATTATATACAGATGCCTAAAGCATTATATAACATAAAGTATAGCAATATAGATAAATAACAAATATGTAGAGAAATAGCATAAAATGTACATTGACTTTAACAATTGGCTAAGCTTCTGGTGTCATTCTAAGGGAATCCAGTATCTGTCTGCCTGGGATGACATGATCGACAGACCACACAGCTTTGCCAGAGATGGCTTGCACCTGTCGCCCTTGGGATTCCGGATACTGGCAAAGGCTCTTGCCACCCCTTTAGTGCCTTTTTTAGGCAAGGTTCAAATGACAAATTCACCACTGTAACAAGTACAAGCAAGCAAAATCTGAGGGTAATGCTACTCAATGCTAGAAGTCTAAACCTCAAAATGCACTCACTCGAGGCATTCCTTAAAATGGAGAACATTGACATCTGTGCAGTGACAGAGACCTGGTTCAAAGCTCCAGAGAGCACCCCTGCATTACCAGGCTATAATTCATACCACACCTTTTGGCCACCAAACCCAGACCGAAACACTAAAGGTGGAGGCGTGTCCATATTCATTAAGGATATCCACACCTCCAAGCTAGTTGCTCAGCATAATGCATCCGAGATTATCCAAGTTCAACTAACTCTGGGCAAAATCACAATCCAGATTGTAGCTTGCTACCCATGCCCCAGGATTCACACTCCTCTTTTCTTGATACACTGGAAAATATTAAGGTACAACCCAACACTCTAATAATGGGTGATTTCAACTACCCTACCCAACTGGGAAAACTACTTATGTACCAACTCTTTTGCTCAACGTTTTCTGTAAATCATCAATTCCAACGCTTTGGATCAACTTATCCACACTCCCACCAGAGGCAGCAATATCCTAGACCTGGTCATCACCAACATGGGTGACCGATGTTCCACACCAGAGGTCAGCTCCTCGTTGGTCAGATCTGACCACAAGCTAATCTCCCTAGACATCCACATCCCGCTCCCACCCCCCATTAGGAAAACAACTGTAAACAATTTCTCCAAAGCCAACTTCACACTTCTTAAGACAGAAGTGGCAAACTTCAAGACACCCATGCAGATGGACAATAGAGGTATGACTGCTGAATCCTACACAAATGCACTTTATAAGCACTTACACGAGAGCATGGATCGTGTTATCCCTAACAGAATCAAGATGCTATCCTCCAAAAAAGGAAGCCAATCTGGTGGTCTGCCATAAACAAACTCTACAACAGAAGAAAGAAACTGTTGCAAAAAAAGTGTAAAATCCCATGATTGGAGGAACTCCCTGGTCAGCCTCAGTAAGAAGCTGAGATCCCTCATAAAACACTCCAAAGCTAGTTATGAAAACAAAATTGTCACTGATTCTAAAGACAACCACAAAGCATTCTATAGCTATGTCAAAAATCTCAATGGCAACACTCACATCTGCTCTGAGTTACAGCACAATGACACTAAATATACAGAACCAACTGATATTACCAACATCCTGGCAGATAGTTTCAGTGCTAACTTTACCCCCCTCTCACCCCCTAAAGGGCCCATCTTTATACCGGAAGAATGCAAAGTTCCTGTAATCACGGCTGCACAGGTAAAAACTTCACTCTCCAAAGCCAAGAACACAGCATCCATGGGACCTGACAACATCCCAGGCTGCCTTCTACATGAACTACAGAATGAACTGGCACCCCACCTAAGTACCATGTTCAATCATAGCCTCACCTCAGGCTTTGTGCCCATTGAATGGTGCACCGCAACAGTTATCCCACTCCACAAGGGGGGGGGGCACAACAGACCCCGGGAACTACCGCCCCATTAGCCTGACGAGCCTCATCTGCAAAGCTATGGAACGTATCATCATGGAACTCATAAACAAAGACATTGGAGATCTCCAAACTCTGGACCCCACCCAGTTTGGGTTTGTAAAAGGCAGATCATGTCTCCTAAACCTGATAGACTTCTTTGAAGTAGTCACCAAAGCCATAGATGATAGACTTCTTTGAAGTAGTCACCAAAGCCATAGATGAGGGTAAGGTGGTTCACACAGCCTATCTAGATCTTGCCAAGGCATTCAACACCATCCCCCACTGTGGAATTATAGATAGACTCACTAAACTAGGTATAAATCCCTATGTCACAAGATGGGTTGCCAACTGGCTTACTGAAAGAACCCACACTGTGAAAATTGCAGACTCCAAATCAGACTTTAGACCAGTGACAAGTGGAGTACCAAAGGGTTCAGTCCTGGGTCCTCTCCTGTTTGGTATCTACTTCACTGAAGTACAGGCTAACACAGAAGGTCTTTGGCCAACTAAATTCGCAGATGACTGTAAACTAGGAGCCATAATTGAAACTCCTAACGATGTGGACATCCTACAAAATGGCCTCACTGAGACAGATGTCTGGTGTCAAAGACATGGTCTCAAGCACAATGCCAAAAAGTGCATTGTCATCCCCTTTGGTAAAAATTCTGTACCCATCAACTACCACATAGGCGGTAGTCTACTTAACACCGAAAGTGTGATGAGACCATGGGACACAGGTGGACAGTAGCCTCTCCTTTGATAATCACATCGCCAAAGTGGTCAGGAAATCCTTCTAAGTGGCACATCTCATCACAAAAGGTTTCTCATCCAGAAAAAAAAGAGGTCATTGTTCGCCTCTACTCATCACTCATTAGACCCATTATAGAGTACAACGCCCCTTTTGGTATGTACCTCACAAGACATCTACAACAACTGGAAAGGCCGCAAAAATACCTCACAAAGAGGATTACTGGCCTCAAACAGATGCCTTACGCAGACCGTCTCAAAAAACTCCAGCTTTACTCCATTGCATATCGCCTACTCAGAGGTGATCTCTGCTTAACATACAAAGCTATGTCAAACCCAGCGCTGTTGGACATGCTCCACTTAAAGAAATCCCAATCCCTCCGAGCTACACGCTCTGGGGACCTAAACCTTGTCACCACAATAAACAGAACATGCTGGCGGGATAGATTCCTGTCCCAGAGACTTCCCATACTCTAGAACAGACTACCTATCTATGTCAAACAGAGCTCCTCATTAGTACTCTTCAAGAAAAATCTTGATGATTGGATGGGTAATAGGAAATTCACCCCGGGGATCACTTCTGTGGTTCTGCTTGTTTGGGCACCGCGCGGCAAGAAAGACGGAAGAAAATGGTGTCGGTTGCATTATATATACCCCTGGCGCACTGACGTCAGGGAAGAGGTGACAGCAACCGATGCCGGACCAAAACTTTGGAATTCCGGCCGACTGCGAGACCGCCTGACGACAGGATAACCCAAGTGTGATGACTGCAGCAGGGTAACACGATGAACATCAGACTATCTATCTATGTCAAACAGAGCTCCTCATTAGCACTCTTCAAGAAAAATCTTGATGATCGGATGGGTAATAGGAAATTCACCCCGGGATCACTTCTGTGGTTCTGCTTGACAGGGGCACAGGAAAATAATTTTCTTGGGTGGCGAAAACCAGGGTACATTTTTGGCTAGGCTTGTATAGGCCCTAGGGCCAATAGCCTAGTACCTACGTATGAACCTATGAAATATAGGTAAATCACCAGAATGCATATGACTGAGAGTACATATAGCAACAATTAAGAAAAATAACCTGTGTTAAGCGATACAATATAGACATCTTAATAATTTTGTTCATTCAGACAAGGAATAGTATTGAAGAGTTAAACTGTGATAGTAAACGAGCAAGGATTAGAGAAACTGAGTTACTAGTTGTGATGACAGTAAATTTGCCGTAGCGTTGTTGAAAACAGGTTGGATAGGCTAAGAAGCTGAGGGTGAAACTAACCAGCACTGATGGAATAACAGAGCCATTTATTCGCTAAGTGTGTGTTTTAGTAGTTTTTTTAAACTGTACTATGGAAGAATGGGATGTTACATGGGTGGGTAACGTGTTCCATATTTTTGTTAGAACGTTAGAGAAGAGGGATTCCTCAGCTGTGTTGCTGGCTTTTGTTACATCCAGAAGGAATTTATTACTTGAGTGGAGAGATCTATTCAGGGGCGGCCCGTGCTATCGGACTGCCGGACTGCAGCCCCCTCAAAATAAAAAATAGAAAAAAATTTTTTTTAAATTTCGCGGACTTTGCGCATGCACAGTAGTCCCGACTACTGTCGGTCTATGCGCATGCTCCAGGCAGTCCAGCAGTCCCCATAGGGAAACACAAGGAGACGTCTGTGCACTTTTAAAGTGCACAGACTCGCTGGGATTATGTGTCGTGTCCGGACTGCAACAGCAGCAGTCAGGACAGTCTCGTCGGGAAGGAGCTTTGCTTGGGATCTCGCGGGTCTTTGGAGTATTGCGCGGGCAGGATGTACGTTAGCTGGATATATTATGGAGAACAGACAGGTAAGTGTATGGTGCTGTTTACTTTTACAATGTTTATTGCTGTTTACTTTTACAATGTTTATACTGGATTGAATTTATGGTACTTGCTGCTGGATTGGAGTGTGTGTGTGTGTGTGTGTGTGTGTGTGTGTGTGTGTGTGTGTGTGTGTGTGTGTGTGTGTGAAAATTCCCCAGGTGCTCATGGTGGTGTGGTAGGGAATACCTCAGGCTTGAACCCTGTACCCTGTATGCAGGTGTTAAAGACTCGAGTTCCCTACCCACCACCATTTGTAAAAAAATTGCAGATTTTTGCCTCATATTCGATCTGATCTGTTCCTCATAATATCTGTGGTTTGTAAATGTTGCAATGCTTGATATTTGATGGTGTAGTAGTAGCATTGTTGCCTCACAGCTGCAGGTTCTCAGGTTTGATTCTTGGCTGGGGTTCCTTCTTTGTGGGGTCTGTTATCTTCTCCTGTGTTTGTGTGGGTTTGCTTTTATTTGATGTTGCACTGGTAGCATTGTTGCCTCACAGCTGCAGGTTCTCAGGTTTGATTCTTGGCTGGGGTTCCTTCTTTGTGGGGTCTGTTATATTCTCCTGTGTTTGTATGGGTTTGTTTTTATTTGATGGTGCACTGGTAGCATTGTTGCCTCACAGCTGCAGGTTCTCGGGTTTGATTCTTGGCTGGGGTTCCTTCTTTGTGGGGTCTGTATCTTCTCCCTGTGTTTGTGTGGGTTTGCTTTTGTGTCCTCCCATGTTACAAAGACATGTCTGCATTATTTCTTCCTGGGCCTCTGCTGAAAATTGTTTTTGTGTTCCAAGTCAGACTGTCCTGATTAAAAAATGTTAAATAAAATTGACAGGCATTTGAATTTCAGACTTCAGGTTTCTGAATGTTTAATTCATTGCATATTTGATGGTGCAGTGGTAGTATTGTTGCCTCACAGCTATAGGTTTTCTGGTTTGATTCTTGGTTGGTTTGCCTTCTGTGTGGAGTCTGCATCTCCTCCCTGTGTTTGTGTGGATTTGCTCTGGTGCCCTGTCATTTTACAAAGATGTGTCTGCAGTATTAATCCCTGGGTCTCTGCTGAAAATTGTTTTTGTTCTGTCAGCAGTAAAAATGACCGGCATTTGAATTTCAAACTTCATGTTCTTCAGAATATATAGTAGCACAACATTTTTTTCTAGCAATTTTCTAAGTTTATAAGATGAATATTTTAAATTTGTCCCTATTTTTGGGACTGTATTCCCCCATTATTGGCTTTGTCCAGGTTTTTGTGCTAAGGTTGACAGCTATGGCAAGAACTGAATTTACTGAATATGTTTGAGGGCTGTATTCCCTCATTACTGGGTTTGTCCAGGTGTTTTGTACTAAGAGGTTGACAGCTATGGTGAGAACTGAATTCACTAAATGATAGCCATTTAAGTTTCAGTCTTCCTCTCTTTTACAAAGCAGCTGATGTGGCGTAGTGGTATGTTACTCTGACTGTTTTTTGCTCAGGGACCTTGGCAATAAAATGTATGGTGGCAACACAACATTTTATTCTAGCAACTTTCCAAGATTATACAAGCAATGTTTAATGTGTCCCTGGTTTTTGGGCTTTTGACCCCCCCCCCCCAATACATTTTGGCTTTTTCCAGTTTTCTTGAGCTGCGTAGTTGAGATGCAGTTGAGTATTGAGTAGATTTTACAAGGAGCTGAGAGCTGCAGGGGAATAGAAGTTTAGTGCTTTGCCTAGTTAATACTATAGCACAACAGGTTGTGTACTTGCTTTTGATACAGAAGGCTGTGGGTTCTACTCCCACAAGGGGTGGATGCTGCCGTACTGAGAATGCTCTCCTTGGTGAAGATACTATGAGTCTGTTATCAGTTTGCCATCCATTTCCTCTTGCAATATTATTACTAGCTTATCATTTTTTAATGTAATATAGGCAATTTATTCCTGAGGGGCAACAGACACTTTATTTTTCGATGAAACCATGAAATATAAAGGTGATTGCTAGCAACAACTGCTTCATTAGTTACAGATTTCTTTAATGTGGAATTATTTAGATGACTTACTTCAGAGATTGTGCATATTTACTGATAATGGACTGTGGAATTGTGCATATTTACTGACAAAGGTGGATTGTAGATTTGTGCATATTTACTGATAATGGTGGACTGTAGAATTGTGCATATTTACTAATAATGGTGGACTGTGGAATTGTGCATATTTACTAATAATGGTGGACTGTAGAATTGTGTATATTTACTAATAATGGTGGACTGTGGAAGTCTGAGTAGACTTTTTTATGATAAATGTTCTCAACTGGACAGTTTTGTCATTATGGGTGCATATGTTTTGTTTCATTGCTTACTGGAAAAATGTTCAAAACAAATGTAAAACACCCTCTAACAAGTGTACTGTATTGTACAAGGAATATAATTTTAGTACAATGAGGAAGGTGTATCAAAGAGCACATGTATGTTTCATATGCAAGGGGCCTATGATTTGAAAACAGCCCAAAATTAATCTTTATCTGCCACTGGCAAAATGTATTTTCTTTGAATGTGGGTTTCAATACTGTTTCAATGAATGTGAGTTTCAAGGGCAGAGAAGTTTTAATGCTAAGTTTTCATTGTGAGACTGCATTGCTTTGTTTAACAGATGACTTCGTGTTTGTGCTGTAAAATACAAAATAAAACTTTCAAATGAAGTCCAACTCATCATAGAAGTAAAGCAGTATGCACATTAGTGTTTATGGTAAATGGAGTGAAATAGCCAAGTAATGGTTCATTGGAATGGCTGCAGAGGCTCCATTCAACCATTATTTTGTCAGGGGGGAAGGGCAGCAAACTCAGACAGGACCCGCTGAACTATACCTCCCAACTGTCCAGATTTTCAAAGAATGAATAGATTTTTGCTTCTTATTTTTGGTTTGTTCTTCACAAAATTTGTAGTTTTCTGGCAAATCATTTAGGAATTAAGTCACTAAATAATAAGTTTCAGACTTCATAACCTTCAGAAAAATGCATGTTAAAGTAAGAGCTGTTCTATCAACTGTCTCAATTTATACAAGAGCAATTTTTAGTACTGTTTATATGTGCCCCCAATATATTTGGCCTTGTTCAGATTTACTGCATTAACAGGTTGAGAGGTACATGCAAATAAATTGCTTTATAGAATTAGGCATAGCCAACCTCTCAACTGTCCCCAATTTTGGCTCAAAATGTTGCTCTTCCCCAATAATCCCTCCATAAAATAGCAATTTTGGAAGAAAACATGGAGGGTTTACAATTAAGAAATAACTGTAATAATCAAAGTTATAGATTACTTGAAATGCATGTAGATTCTTTGATTTTGTCAGCTGCTCAAGGTAGCAGTACTAATATTAAAGTGTCCCTTCTTTGACAGGTAGCAGCTGTATTGTGTGTCTATTTTATATTTTTGCATCACATTTTTGGTCCATTTTTCATAAAATTGTGTTTTTTGGCAAATTAGTGACAAATCACTAAAGACCGAAGTTAGAAAATGACAGACATTTGAGTTTCAGATTTTATACCCTTCAGAAAATTCATACTAATGCAAGACCTATTCTATTATCTTTCTAAGTTTATTAGAGCAATATTTAAAAATTGTCCTTATTTTTGGGCCTTTGTCCCACTTCTGTGTATGGCTTTGTCCAGATTTCTTGCTCTTGAGGTTGAGAGGTATGACAAATGTGTCAGGGCCATCAAAGTCAGCCAGAGAGATTTCAAATTGTGACATGCTTGTTGCACCCCACTCCCCCATGTAGTGACTCTGGATGTGTCCAAGCAAGGCAAGGAGTAGTTGTATCTACATTGGATGGGGAGGACACACTGCATAAGTACTACAGTGGCTTTTCATCTGTCCTTGATTTTGCAGAATGGTCTGGTTTCTGTCATATTTTTGTACTGTTGATTTATGCTTATTACTCAGATTTATGCTTATTACTCAAAGTGCCTGTTGCTCTGTGTTTAAGTAGCAATGCTTTAATGACCATAAGGTAAGCTTGTCTGAGATCGTAAGATGCAAGTAAGCTTTAATAAGCATACTGTTAAAGAATTGCCAACACTGAAAGCCTTTCTGTTGTTGCCATGCAGAGAATACTTGATTAGATAATGTATAAGCCTTGGGTATTAAAGGGCAGGATTCCATTATTTTAAAAAGCTCATTACACTTGCTGGAGACTTCCAGTCATCTCTACAGACTTTACCCGTAAACTAAACAGAATGCCAATCATGTGTGGTCCATAACCTGTACAGTAATCCTTTAAGCAATGTATCTTGAGCTTGTTTCTTGTTTGCTTTTCATTTTTTACTTTTATCATGTTTTCCCCATGAAACAAGTTGTCAGGCAGCAGGTCTTTTTTGGATAAGAAACATTTTTACAAGTGGGGGCATCACATAGATTTCTACTTTCAGCATGTTACTTGGTACTTTAATAAAGCTGAATATATTACAATTAGAACTGCAGTGCAAGGAGAAGTGGTTTGAGTTGAGTGCTTCTGGTTTTTCTTATACTTGATTTTGACTGGCATTCCAGTAAAGTATTTAAAAAGTAATTTATTTTTTCATGCCTCACAACCTTTTGTTTCCATCTAGATATTAAGTAAGCTGTCATGCAGCCAATGCATTGAAATATTTTTATTCTTCTACACTTATTTTTGTCTTGATTGGACTTTCATAATGATGGTTTGCCACCCAGGGCAGCGTATTTAATTAAAGTTAGTTTTTTGTGGTTTTGTGCATAGCTCCTCCCCTTTCTGGTTGACCACACCTCTTCCCTTGACCCCACCCATTCAGCTGTCTCCTGCAGCCCCCCTGTGATTTGAAGTCACCAGCCGCCACTGGATCTATTACTGGTGTGTGGATGCCTAAGATTTTGGAGTGCAGAGGTTTTCCGTAGCTGATGTAGACTTTTATGGGCAAAAGTGAGTTTGTTGTAGAGTATGAGTTGAGGAAGTTCCAGCCAGTTAAGTTGCTTTAAAATTGTACAGTGATGTGACCTATAAGTCCGTAGCAAACCTGGCTATTTTGTTGTAACAGGTACCGAGTTTAACTACATCAGTCTTTCCAAGGTTAGTAAGAATTGGGGAAGCAAAGTGAAGAGATGCGATGAGATATGTGCGTGCAAGGATGAACTTTGTGATTTTTGTGAGAAATTGCTTATTTCTGTAAAGAACACCTAGTTTTTTAAGATCTGATCCTTGAGATGTGAATATCAAACTTTTTGTTATTGTCAATCTGTACTCCTATAAGTTTAGTGCGCGTTACAGCAGTGATAATGGTTTTATTCCTAGACATAATATTAAATGAGGGACTTGATGCAGTACATCTTGTAGGGTGTGTGATGCCCATGCATTGGCCCAGTAATCAAGGTGCCTCAATCCTCACCATTAGCACCAGTGAGGGACGTCCACATTGGGAGGATAACAAGTACACACACAGTGAAGAACAATTTCCCTTACGAACACACAGAGATCACAGCCAGCCTGGGGCTGGTTTCTCTCTCTCTCTATCCAGATCCCCAATAAGACTCCCCACTGGCACAGCTATAGGGTTCAGATCTCAGCCGAGTGGTCAAGCCAAAACCTCCAGCACTCTCTCTGTCCTACCAGCACTTCGTGTCCCTACCAAAGTAGCTGACACACACACACTTTGAGATTTAAGTTATATACAAGCATGCAGACACTCCTGGGGAAGGCTGGCACAGGTTTTCCAGCCATGCCCCCTTCTGCCCAGACTATATGGTAGTACCACCTGCCACCAACCACCCTTATCAGTTACTATAAAGGCCCTTACCAAAGGGTGCCCAATTCTACTGTGCAATGTTACTGTTATCCAACTGGTACGTGTGCAATGCTACTGTTATCCAATTGGTAAGTGTGACTAAGACTTGAAGGCTATTGCAGTGGCTTATACAGTATCACCAAATACAAGCAAGTACTCTACGAGCTTAAACTATCTCTACATAAAACAGCCACAGTTCAAAAGTTTAAATATATTAATAATAAATAAAAACACAAGACAATACTTATTAACTCAACACAATGACATTAGAGAGTTCAGAAATCACAGGAAATACTTTAAAACAACATTGTAGGGCAGTCTGACATAAACAGAGAAAACAGCTAGACTAATCTGGCTATATTCCTCTCGATCTCCAAGAGAAATACTAAGATCCAGGTCTTACTTACAGAGCAAAGCAAGTGCTGGTGAGTTGTTGTCAGCTTCAGAACAAAATACAAAATGCTATACTTTCTTTCTTTGATAGCCCTTAAATTGATAATACATGTTACTGCTGAGTCATTTCAGACTACATCATTCTTGTTACTACTCTGATTTAGTTCCCATGCTAACAGAACTCAAAATTTAACATTTCTTTTTATCTGCACCTGCAGGAAGCCATGGCAATAAAATACACTTTACACGTGAAACCTGGTAATTATCTCTGTCTTAGGCAATAGAAAGAATTTCTAGCTGCAGGCATCTTGTCGCCTAGCTTGAGATTATACACAGTCGTAAAGTCATTTACTTATCAGTTTTCTTCCAGCAGGGTGCACGGTGGTTACATTTTTGAAGCTCAGAACATAACACGGTTTTCTTAAATTTGTTACACAAGCCTGTGGATCATATTAATATTTACAATGTCATATACTTATTTACAAAATTCTATCTAGTTAGGCTGGCAGCCTTCACAGGGTGAAAGAGAAGCAGTTTAGTTTAATTAGGATTCAGAATTAGGTGGGAGTTAGTAAGCCATGCTTCAACAAATAGAAAGGAATCTTGTGTTACTGAGTGGAAATCTTGTAGGGAAGAAGAAGCTCATATTAGTGTAGAATCATCTGCATATTGGATTACAGAAGCATTGTTGAGTTGAAGTATGGAAATTGTTAGTAAAAAGAGACAAAACAGTAGGGGTCCTAGGATGGAACCTCAGAGAACTCCTTGAGTAACTGGAAGAAGAGGGGAGAGGTCCTGCTGCCATTGGACTGCCTGCTGCAGATCTAATACACAGCTTTGGAACCAGGCAATAGAGAATTCAATGAAGTTTAGATCATAAATTCATAAGTGCGTACTAGGGTCTATATCAGAAGCACGAACTTTCAAAAGTTCGAGTCCAATATGGTCGACACCATATGAGTGAACTTTTGAAAGCTTGCAAGTTTCAATGGAGACCGCCATAGGGAATATTTCCCTTTACTTCACTGTAGTGCGATTTTGGAGTTGGTATATTTAAGTAGCAGGGGGTGTGGGGGGTGCAAGGGGGCTTGCCCCCCTGCTCAGAGCGATCAGGTAGTTTTTTTTTTTTATTTTTGTTTATTTTTACTATATGTTCGATGTTTTAAAACTTTGCTCATATGGTGTCGATCAAATGAGTGTCGAAATTTTAAAACTTCGAGCATATAATATAGACCCTGTGTACTAGGCTAATGGCCCTGGAGCCTTTACAAGCCTAGCCCATAGGATTACCCTGATATCGTGCCACCCGACCTTAGTTTCCAGTGCCTCTGTCGAGTATAGCCACTGGAGTGATCCCCTGGGTGAATTTTCTATTTCCCATCCACTCATCAAGAGTTCTCTTGAAGAGAGCCAGTGAGGTGCTCTGTTTGACATGTATGGGAAGTCTATTCCATAGCCTGGGCAGTCTCTGGGTTATGAACCTGTCCCTCCAGCATGTTCTGTTGATTGTGGTAATGAGGTTGAGGTCTCTGGAGCATGTGGTATGGAGGGATTGGGATTTCTTTAGATGTAGCATTTCCAACAGAGCTGGGTCAGACATGGCTTTGTAAGTCAAGCAGAGATCGCCTCTAAGTAGATGATATGAGACAGGCAATAGTTGGAGTTTTTTGAGTCTGTCCATATAGGGCAAGTGTTCAAGGCCTAGGATCCTCTTTGTGAGGTACTTTTGCAGCCTCTCCAGTTGTTGCAGGTGTCTACTGAGGTACATGCCAAATGGGGCACTCTACTCAATGATTGGCCTAATGAGGGAACAGCAGAGGGAGACAATGACTGCTTTCTTCCTGGATGTAAAACACTTAGTAATGAGATGTGCCACATAGAAGGACTTTCTGACCACAGTAGCAATGTAGTGGTCAAAAGAGAGGTTGCTGTCAACCTGTGTTCCCACATGTCTTATAATGCCTTCTGTGTTCAGTCGACTACCATCGATGTGGTAGTTCATGGGAACTGGGTTTTTCCCAAAGAGGATGACGACACATTCTTGGCACTGAGCTTAAGGCCATGGTTCTGACACCAGTCACTGGTCTCAGTGAGGCCTTTTTCTGTAGGATGTCAACATCACTTGGGGAGTTAATAATGGCTCCCAACTTGCAATTGTCTGTGAACCTTGTCAGCCAGAGTCTCTTCATGTTGGCCTGGACTTCTGAGAAGTAGATATCAAACAGGAGAGGACCTAGGACCAATCCCTGTGGGACTCCACTCGTGACTGGTCGGTAGTCTGACTTGGAGCCTGCTACTTTCATATTGTGGGTTCTATCTACTTTCACACTGTGGGTTCTATCAGTGAGCTAGTTTGCAACCCACCTAGTGATAAAGGGGTTGATGCCTAGCTTAGTGAGTTTTTCTAGAATTCCTGAGTGGCAAATGGTATCAAAGGCCTTGGCCAAATCAAGGTAGGCTGTATGAACCACCTTGCCTTCATCCATAGCTCTGGTGACTGACTCAAAGTCGTTGACCAAGATGAGCAGGCATGATCTACCCTTCACAAAACCAAACTGTGTGGGATCCAGAGTTTGGAGATTCCCTATATCCTTGTTTTATTAGGTCCATGATGATGTGTTCCATAGCTTTGCATATCAGACTTGTCAGGCTAATGGGGTGATAGTTCCCATGGTCTGTAGTCCTGCCTCCTTTGCGGAGAGGGATGACTATAGCAGTGCGCTATTCGGTAGGGTCAAAGCCTGATGTGAGGCTGTAACTGAACAGGGCACACAGGTGAAGTGCCAGTTCATTCTGTAGTTCATGTACAACTCAGCCAGGGATATTGTCAGGTCCCATAAAAGGTGTATTCTTGGCCTTGGACTGTGCTTTTTAACTTGTGCAGCAGTAATACTGGGTGCCTCACAATCTACTGGTATTGTGATTGGTTCTTTGCAGGGAGAGAGTGGGGTAAAGTTGGCACTGAATCTGTCGGCCAGTATATTGGCAATATCTGTTGGCTCGGTATAGAGGGTACCATTGTGCAGTAGCTCAGAGCAAATCTGCATATTGCCGTGGAGGTTCTTTACATAACTATAGAAGGCCCTGTGGTTGTCTTATTATCTGCTGCAATTCTGTTTTCATAACTAGCTTTAGAGGATTTGACGAGGGATCTCAACTTTTTGTTGAGGCTGACAAGGGACTTTTTCCAGTCTTGGGACTTCACCTTATTCCGTATCAGTTTCCTCCTTCTGTTGTAGAGTTTGTTTATGGCAGGGGACCACCAGATTGGCTTCCTTTTTTTGGAAGAAAGCGTCTTGGTTCTATTGAGTATGATGAGATCCATGCATTTGTGTACGTGTTCATACAGTGCACTGGTGTATGATTCGGCGGTCATGCAACTATTCTTCATTTGCATAGGTGCCATGAAGTTAGTCACCTCAGTTCTTAGGAGCCCAAAGTTAGCTTTGGAGAAATTTTTCATGGTGGTTACCTTTGCAGGGGTGGGGTGGGAGGGATGTGGATTTCCAAGGTGATTAGTTTGTGGTTGGATCTAACCAGGGAGGAGTTGACTATTGGTGGAGAGCAATGGTCGCCCATGTTAGTAATGACCAGGTCAAGGATGTTGCTACCTCTAGTGGGGGTAAGAGCGAGCTGATCCAGGGAATTGAAATTAATGAATTCCAGGAAACATTGTGCAAGTGTATTGGTACTGGAGTAGTTTTCCCAGTTAATGGAGGGGTA
Organism: Protopterus annectens; assembly: GCF_019279795.1. NCBI lineage: Eukaryota > Metazoa > Chordata > Ceratodontiformes > Protopteridae > Protopterus > Protopterus annectens. Next base: position 1,718,603,896 of record NC_056731.1, on the reverse strand, counting down.
GTTGATGTCGCCCAGTATGAGAGTGTTAGGTTGGACCCTAACAGGGTGCTTAGAAATGTGGAGTGAGTGTCTTGGGGCATGGTTATGGACCTATAACAGGCTACGACCTGAATCGCTTTCTTACCCAATGTTAGCTGCACCTGAAGTATCTATGATGCATTATGTAGGGCTACCAGTCTGGAGGTGTGCGCATCCTTTATGAATATGGAAACACCACCGCCTTTGGAGCTTTGGTCCAAGTTCTGGGGCCAAAAAGTGTGGAATGAGTTATAGCCTTTCTGCTGCCTTGAACCAAGTCTCTGTTACAGCACAAATGTCGATGTTCTCCATTTTAAGGAGTGCTTCGAGCGAGTGCATTTTGAGATTTAGACTACTAGCATTGAGCAGCATGACCCTCAGATTGCATTTGTTTGTAGCTGTTACGGTGGTAATTTGGTCTTTGGAACACAGCCTAAAAAAGGCACTAAAGGGGTGGCAAGAGCCTTGGCCAGTATCCGGAAGCCCAGGGGTGACAGATGCAGGCCAACTCTGGCAAAGCACAGAGGTCTGTCAATCATGTCATCCCAGGCAGATAGATACTGGATCCCCTTAGAATGACGCCAGAAACTTAGCCAATTGTTGAAATCAATCATTTTCTGCTTGTACTGTGGTATCACTCTGGGTGATGGTAGGATGCTGCTCAGGGCTAAGATCGTACCTGCCTGGGCTACATAATCTGAGAGCTCCTCCATGTCTCTTTTCATGTATTCCAGGGAGGTACGTCTCAGGTCACTCATATCCACATGTACAATGACAGAGTCATATTTGTATCTATTGTTGAGGGACCTGAGTGTGTGCGTTACGTGGCGGATCTAGGCAGCTGACTGTTACTTTCTCCTTATTCAACCTAGTGAGTGGGACCATCAATGTGCCTCACTATCGAGTCACCTATGACTAATGTGCTGGCCATGCTGTTTTGCCTTAGGGGCTTTGGTTGAGTGGCACATTGTTTAGGACAGTTATGTGTCTCATGATTAGTGTTGTGTTGTGGTGGCCAAGTGCGTTTCTGCCTTGGAGGTCTCTGCTGTTTGGGTAGATTTTTATTTAGAGCCTCCACGAAGGTGGGTGTTTGGTTTGTGTTTTTATGTGAAGGCAGTGCTGGTATGTATTCTGGAGGGCTATATGTTCCATGTAGCGTGGTGCAGGTGTTGACCCTCTCCTCTTGATCAGCTATTCTGGTCTTGACTGGAGAGTGTGTGGCTTCCAGTTTGGATATATAAGTGCATCTCTCGCAAGTCTGAGTGTTGGGAGGTAAGAAGAGAGGGTTGTCGGTGTACATGAGGCAGTTGCTACATTGCCTCAGGATGCCCAAGTTCACCAGGTTAATAGGAGAAAGTACAGGGAACTGACCTTTAGACATGCCTTTTGGAGGGATGGGCATTAATATTAAGTACTGGAGCTATTTCCTTGTAGAACGTTTAGTGCTGGTAACACTTTTGTGTGCTACAATAATTGCTATTAGAAGTCTGGTATGGTAAAGTGCTAGACTAATAAGCTAGTAAAAGTGCAGGAGAGGAGAGAACTAGCAGATCTAAGGGAAAATTGAAGAGCAGACTTTGGCACCTCTCAGAAGCTTACAAACAGTCTTGGACAAATCTGTATCTCGACTAGACTAGTTACAGGAAAGGCGGGAAAAGGCAAACGCGGGCTTTTAGACCAGAAAGTTGAAGGAGATGGAAAAAACTGCCCAAAAGAACATTAACAAGTTTACTGTGTGTGAACATGTCAAATGCCTTAGAAAGGTCAAGAAAGACAGCAGATATAAATTTACTATTGTTTATGTGGTGATTAACTACATTGGTAAAAGACATCAGAGCAGTGGTACTGCTATGAGAGGGACGAAAGCCATGTTGAGTGTTTGACATAAGTTTATGAGTGTGTAAATAGTAAATAGTCCATAATTTGTGTATGTATACATCTCTCTCTAGAATTTTGGATAAAGGGGATAGAATAGCAATTGGACGGTAATTGCTCAGTTCTGTAGACTCATCCCCTTTGTGCAGTGGTATAATAGGAGAGATTTTCCAAATTTCAGGGACTAGACTGTCAGACATAAATCTATTAATAAGGATGGCTACTGGGTAGGCTATTGCATGTGCAGCAATTTGCAGAAAATAACCTGGAAGTTTATCTGCAGCCAATGTTGTCAGCTTTAGCTTTTTAAGCAATTTTTTATGGATTTACAGAGATAGGTTGAAATGTAAAGGAGTTGTTGTTATTACCTGTCTTGGGAGGTTCTGTGGAGGTGTGGAAGTTCTCAGGGTTAGACAGGGCTAAAATGGTTTCAGTGAAGTACTTATTGAATTGAGTAGGTATATTCTCTGTAGTGTTAGTGGTAGTTGGGGAGGGTGTACTGGATTTACCTGAAACAATTATGTTATTAATGGTTGCCCAGAACTTTTGAGGGTTATTTTGATGTTTCATTAATATATTGTGGTAGTAATTGATCTTGTCTAGTTTATTTAATTTATTTGCTTTATTTCTGAGCTCTAGGAATGCTTGTTTTGAGACTTGGGGACCTAGTTTTATGCCAGTGGTCCCAGATTTTATCTCTAGTTTTAAACAGAGACCTGGTTTCTTCACTCAGCCAAGGAGAAAAATTAGATTTGATCCTGATGGCTCTAGGAAAAGCATGTGAGTTCATGATGCCTAAAAAAGTGGTGTTGAAAAACGTAACTGCTTCCTCTAGGGCCAATAGTTTAAGAGGCGCCCAGTTACAACTTTTCAGAGCGGACATAAAATTGATGGGGGTTGAAGTTTTTTTTTGTTATTAGATGGTAGGCAGTATATTTAGTTTGATACATGTGATACCTTAGTAGAAAGGCTGGTAGACGGTCGCTCACGTCATCTGGGAGGCAACCAGACGGGAAGGAGATGGTTGGTCTATTTGTCAATATCCAACTGAGGATTGATTGCCTTTTGGATGACTTGTCAAGTCTTGTAGGAGCTTGGATGATTTGAGTAAATCCAAGAGGCTGATAAAATTTGTGAGGTTTTGAGAGGAGCAGGTAAGCCAATCAATGCTGAAATCACCCATGATGCTTTATATACATTAAACCATAAAATAAGCATTTTTGCAGAGCCTCACCACTACACTCAAACTTATATATACAAACTCCATGATAATACAGGCAGTAGGGTCAAGTAAAAAAAAACATTTACAGTGCAAAGCAGTCTCGTGTAAACATTGTGCCCATTATGAACAACAGAAATCTACTAGCTTTCAATGAATTGCAATTGAGAAAACAGGAGCAAAAACTGTTTGCTGAAACTGTGTTTGATTAAATGCAGGATAATCCATCCATCCACAACCTCTTTTTTCATTTTTGCACATGGGCCCAGGGTGTCACTTCAACAGTGAAAAGTCATCCAGAGCCAAGGTTTACACTACCAGGTGGCTAGCCCTGATGCAGTATTTCTTCCACAGCGCACACTAACACACGCACATGCTCACACCTATGGCCAATTTATAGCATCCAGTCTCAGTTAACAAATAAATAAAGTACATCGGTCCAGAGTTGTGAGCTGCAAATTTAAATACTACTTGCATACCCAAGGCTGCTGAATGAAATAAAGTACTGTGGACACGGTATGCAATTAAAATATAACAAATGTATATGCTACTTAACAGAATGGGAAGATCTAGATAAAATTAGATCTATTTGACATTTGCAGCTGTGCAGCAGCACAAAGTTTTACTCTGGACAACATATAATTTACAGATCCAACATAGGACCACAGTGATTTTTAGTTTGCAAAGGCCTTATCTGATGCACCAAGGGTGGTCCATTTAACAATACTCCCTGTACAAATGCATAGTTTTTATCACTACGAACATTATGTTTCTACCCAGATGTCTGTAGCTGTGCCCTGCATTCACATTTCTGCTTATCAAATCAGACACTAACAAGCATTCAGTATCTAGAGATGTTATGATGCTACTTTTGTGAAATAATGGACACTAAAAAAGAGTAATTCTGGTCATGTTATAATTCTTATTGATCTTGAAGCATGCAGGTGCGTGGTGTCAACATCAGGTCTCAAAATAAGAATTAGTAGTTTGCAAGGTCTTTTAATATTACTACTCTGTCTGCTCACACATGTATGTCTGTGCATTGGCTTGTAGTTTAGAATGCTTTAGGAGTTTAAATTAAGTAACCAGTCTTATATGCGACACAGTATTGGATTTATTACAAGCTAATGGGAAAACATATTTTATTTGGTTATGTCTCTATCATTTTGGCTCAGTTAAGCATTTGAATGTTTATTTATGACTCCAAATGTTTCTTTACATAAGGTGCTTAACTTTGAGTCAGCATTGTTACTACAGACATGATGAGTCAATTTCAAGCTGTCACTGTAAAGTATGCTACCATAATTTATGTATGTTGACCATTCCAAAAAAAAAGTTCTACTAAATATACACACATACATACATATATGGAAAAACACAAGGAAAAGAAATAAAGAAAGATGCAGATAAAAAAAAAAAAAAAAAGAAACAAAATCAGCCCTGGTAATTAATTAAAGGGCTTAACCATACATTATGTGCTTGAAAGGCCCTGCTCCCATAATGTGGTATTTTGCAATTCAGAAACAAGTTAGCAGTGACAAGGTAAGACCTCATTATCAGCTAATTTGCATGGCTCTGAATCAGAGTTACTACATCACAGTAGTTCATTGCTATTCATGTAAGCAATGGCATCCCACCATGTCACTGTCCCACATACACAAGTGCAGAAAACACACACACACACACACACACACACACACACACACACACACACACACACACACACACACACACACTGCAGTCCCTGTACTTGCTCCTGAGCTGTCGATTCTCCTGTGGTTCCGCCCATCCCACAATATCCACCTGGAAGTCATTGCCATTATAGCATTTTATTGTTTTGTACTCCTGGTAGTTAGTGTTCTCCTATTCCAGTTCATACCATTGAGTAATCCTTGGTGGCTAGTGTCCCTTGCCCCATCCTTGTACTGTTGCCAGTGCCACTCACTTAAGGAAAATGTATCCTTCACATCTAGCATTCCCCTCACCCCCGATCCCTATACTTTTGCCAGTGCCGTTAAGGCATTTATGAAAATGTGACCCTGATGTCTAGTGTTTCTCCCACCAAATGATCCTCGTACCCTTGCCAGTGTCATTAAGGCACTTAAGTAAAAAGTATCCCCGGTGTCTAGTGTTTCTTCCAGCTTCAATCCCCTTAGTGATGCTGGTGCCATAATGGCACTTCACGGATGAGTTATTCCTAGTGTCTCCTCCAAGCCCCAATCCCAGTACCATGGTTGTGGTGGGCAGTTGAGCACAGCCTTTTAGCCGTCTTCATTTCAGCAATGTGGTGGGGTTGGCTGTGCTGATCTACACAGGAAACAATTTCTTGAATCGCTCGCTGTGTAGATGTCTTCCAGGAGGTGATTCCAGGGAAGACATGACATGGTTAATTGGCATATATCTCTCCCCTAGACTGCCTCAAAAGAATTCAGCATGGCAATGGGGTCAGTGCGATGCTGACTGTCTTTGTACTACAGCACCATGTAAGGGCAGCTGTTGAATCCAGAATGGGTACTGCAACATGTTCAATAAGGTGTACATGTTGTGGTACCTGCATGAATCCTTCCTAATGTTTTCTCAATAGGCACAATTTTATTTCTGCAATGAAGGCAACAGAAAAATACTAACTGTAAATTTCAAGAATAGCTTTTATTTCAGAGAAACTGAAATACTATTCCAATTCTCAGGCAGACAAAACTGGTAAAAACTCCTCTGAGTTTGTCATAAGATCAGTAACATAATGAAGATGCATGTAAGGGACAGCGTTCAATGTTACGGTGATAAGTTTATGATCACTGACATAAGTGAGACTGACACAGAAGCACACCCCTCAAATGACCCAGATTTTTAGAGTTGTCCTGAGTCTTCCTCAAATGCTTGCATTCTCCCTCATCAAATTTATGACTTTAAGGAATACCAGAAAGGATTACAGTCACTAAATAATGCCAGATGTTCCAGTTTCTGCTTTGCTCCCTCATCAAATTTACGATTTTGATGCAAATCATTAAAGATTACAGTTACTAAATAATGCCATATGTTGTACTCTTCTTACTTTTCAGAAAGTACACATTAATACAAGTCCACTTACTCTATAAACACTCACAATTAATGACAAAAATGTTTGAAAATGACTTGCTTTTTCAGCCTCTGACTCTGCTTATTTTTCGTTGTGTGCTACCTTCTTGATGAGACTGAGAGCTACAGAAGGATGTGAGATGGTACCTTCCAAGAACTGCATTTTAACGTGCAGGAATGATATGTGCTGGCTAAATGTTCAGACATGCCTGAATTGTATTTCAAATTCCTGTTTCATAAAAATCTATTGACCTATGTATTTTATTATTTCAATTTCCTGTTTCATAAAAATCTATTGACCAATATATTTTATTAATTGTACTCAGGTTTGTTTATTACTGCATGCCATCTTCATAATTTTACATACTGCCTTTACATATATCATTATTTTACTTATTTGTCAAAGTATGAATGATTAAATCCACTGTAATCTTTCCTTTTATAATCTACTGTATATGCACATTTGGCCAGGGTCATGGCTGAGAATAATCTTAGGGTCACTTCACTTACCCAATTAACAAAAACACAACCGCTGATTAAAAAAAAAAAAAAAAAAAAAAAAAAGAGAGAGATCCACACCAACTCCAACTATATAAAATATGATTATATTATCTTTTGTTGACGTACAATATTATATTATTGCACACTGCATTAAAAAATTACATTGACAGAAAGCAAAATCTAAAACATAAAAAAGTATTTGTGAAAGGAAGAAAGACACCCTGTTACCATCTATCTGTCTACACAAACACACTAACTCTAGGACAACACCACAGTGGGGAGAAACGTCCATTATCCCAGTACCTACCAATCCCACCCTAATATACTGCTGCAATCATCAATGAAATGGGACTCTCTCATTAAAGTCTCTGAATCCCCTCTTGATAATTCAAACTTTCAGTGAATGCAATGGTAGCCATAAAATGCAGACCTTCTTGTAGAACACAAAGCACCGTGTTAGGGCAGCTACTGAATACACTCAGTAACAACTCCAGTTATTACCAAGTCACTAACACTACAGCTGATAGCAGCAGCAATAAATACCAAAACTGTTTATGGGGATCACTGAAGTAGACCCATAAACTCGACTCAATGGATGCTCATTCTCGTTCAGGGGAAACGAGAAACTTATGAATTTCTAGCCAACACTCTGGGGAAGCAGACTGCATACCTCATATCCCAATCATGACATCTGACCTCAAGCCAAGAATCCTATTAGGAACAAGAAGATAGAAGCAAGTCCACTGTACAAGTTTTATTTTTTTTAATTGGGATTATTAATGGCAATATCTCCAAAATGCCAAGGAAATCATAATTCTTCTCAACAACCCTTAAGTGTGCACGTCCCTACAAAAGCAATACATCATGTTTACTCACATTTTAATTTTGATTTAGCTAAGAGAAATAACAAACACACTGGCTTGCTGATATTAATGAATGCTGTGCGCAGAGAATATTAACAATAACTTCTACTGTAAAATACTTTTAAGGATATAGCAGATAATGAGTAGGCCAGCAGTGACAACAACTTGGGTTCCACCACCAAGCAGAGATACTAGTGGTACACACAGGAATGAGTGACCAACACTAGTTGCCTACTTTGGGTGGGGTGGAGAGGTTGCAGATATGTACACTTTTCTTTCGAAGCACCTCCTGTTAAAGAGAAAGAAGATGATAGCAGATACTACGGTACAGTTTGTGTTGTGTAGGAGCATGTAAAAGCTTGCTTCTAGTACGTACATGGGCCATTAACATCAGCAATGAATGTCATGATCCACTGTTCAAAAATTCAGAATTCTCTGCATCTGTGAATGTCATAAGGGTTCACAGTTAACGTTCTGGCCGTATTTAAAAGCAATGGAATTTTGGGTACCAAAAGATCCTGAAAGGATCCTTTGCAGTGGGTAGAACTCTTAGAATCATCCCTAATGTAACTCCTTGCTTGAGATCTTAAAATCCTAAGCTCATGTGCTCAGGGCAAGCATATGTTTCTTTAGACCAAAGCACAGTGCCCCGGCACTTGGGCTAAGAGATGTGGAACGTCCACAGATGTTCCTCAGTAAAAGAATACAGGATATAAATAACATGTCATATGCAAACCACTTCAAGGCCCTATCCCTGTATTTTGTCTCCTACAAGTTGTTGAGGGGAGATCTATGCCTAGAATACAGGGGGTTGTCAGAATCCACTCTGCTAGACCTCCTGCACATCCGCAAAACAAATAGCACCAGAATTACCCATTCTAAAGACTTAAACATTGCCTGTGATATAAACAGGACCTGCTGGACAGACAGATATGTATCACGCATATCACCTCATTTCTGGAACAGGCTTCCACATCCATGTGAAGCAGAGTTCCTCCCTAACCCAATTCAAGTGGAACTTGAAAAATTTGATGGGGAACAGGAAATTCATCCATGGTTTGGCACTTATGTCTGTAAATGGTTCACCTCCCAAGACGCTGCTTGCAAATGTTTCTTCTCCCTAGCCCTGCTTACACATATCAAGGGTACCAGAATTTGTCAGAGATTTGGGATGCATGGCTAGGCTTAAAAAGGCCCTTAAGGTCATTAGCCTACTAAACACCTATGAACCTCTGAACCTATACTGTGTGTCTTACAATTTCTTGACTGCCATGTGAGTGGGTACCAGCGGAAAACCTACTAGCTGAAAGTTTAAATTAAGAAGTCTGAAGGTCATTTACAGGAGGTCCTGTTGCCATGAAACAAGCAACTGAAGCATCACAGGCAAGGAGGATAAAGTAGTAAAATTAACCAACCCTCTACAGAAAGACCTGATCTGCAGATCCCCGATACTGTGACTGCAGTTATATGTGTCACCTATTATTTCAACAATTCCATCATACTTGGTGAAAAACTTCTGCAGAATTCTAAACAGTGCTCCCCCAAACCACCTCAAGGGTAAATAATGTTAGAAGTTCAGGAGGTACATACTCATCATTGTTGCTGGGAAGGTCAGAAGGCTGTGGGTTAGGTCTTTATACCAGTTGCTTGGATTAATGTTCCAATACTAGTGTAACAGTGCAGCATAAGAGGGACTGCTGCACTTCTGAGGTGTCACCTGTCAGATGAGACATTACATTTTCAACAAAGCAAAGCACAAAATACTGCCTTGCTACTCATGTTGGGCTCATTTCTCTCCATACAGCCTAGCAACCTATAAAATTGGAAATTCAGTCAGATACTGAAAACCGACATTACATTTTTATCTTTTCTTTAACAGCAACAAGAGATCTTTAACACTCTGTCTAGTTAAAAAAAACACAGTCCTGGGACTTCTCCCCATTATGTCTAACACTAAACATAATTTTTCTGGAGATCCCTTATATAACATCTGGTCCTTTAATGGCAACCTTCTATAGGCCAGTCTCCACAGAAGGTCACACTATTTTGTATCAGTATCTTTCCTCTAACATTTTCTATATCCTCTTTATCACCCTATCCCCCAAGCCTTTACACTATGGTTCTAAAAACAACATCCATCACCTCCCGATATCTCTTATTATCAAACTACTTCATTTTCAATTTATCCACCACATTCCAATTTCTTTCAAAGTACAATTTTTTATTTACTTTTTTATTTAACATTTGCTAACCGGGAAAGCCCGACTTGGAACAAAGCCAATTTTCAGCGGAGGCCCGGGGAGAAATGCTCCAGATGTATGTCTTTGTAACAAGAAAACCTGTCTTTCCCCACACTTTGGCAACAAGTCTTGCATGCTTAGAAACCATCTATTTTTGGAAAACAAGTGCATCTGCTTCTTCAGTTATAGGTGTCTTGCACAGAGTATCAGTCATAGTTACCTAATTCATCACTAACTACTGCAACTAATGGTGAAAAATGCTCTAGGTCTAAATTACATAAGTAAAACTTCATCTACTGATCTTAAACTCCTTGTCATCTTTGGATATATACTATAGATTGCAGTGGCTTGTTCTCTCAACTACTGATTGTACTGCTGGCTTACTCCATTACTTCTCTTTATTACCATTCTTACAGTATCACTCTGTACTGATATAACATTCTATTGTAGTTTAACTTATAACACGTTAGGCCTAATTAATGTGTATATAATTCTTTTCATTGTAACATCTCATCTATGATGTTCTTGTTACTCTATTATGAATGCTGTTTATAAAGTTTTCAGTCCATCTTGTCTTGCCCTCATTGTCCAGATTACAACAAAAAAGGTCTTTGGACCAGCCCACCAACCCAGTTAACAAATATTCAATAAATAATCAATAAGACAAAATATTTAATTTCACAACCTGTGGTGCACAGAGATAAAGCCCTGACAGTGACCCAGACAAAAAAAAAAGATTGATAAGTGATCAAAACAGTGAAGAATATGGCAAGGGACCATGAGTGTGAGTAACCAATTTTAGTATGCCCATCCTGTGGATGGGATAGGAGGGGAGCAGTCCAGTCTACTACATGTCAACATCTACGAGAACAGTACTATGGATCAAGGATGTCTAGTCTTACCAAACTGTTTACTGAAGCTTTCTATGATGCACGTGCAGGAATGTGCAAAAGCACAATATGCTCTGATGGTGACAGAGACGTGTGTGTCAGTCACTAGTGGGTGATGTCAGTGTGTTAATATAAAAAGCCCAGTTTCTGTATGATGGATGATGTGACTTTAGGAGGAGGGGTTGTTCGGTAGTTCCTGGTCTAAGGACAATTAAACACACCATCCATTAATCACAGAAGACTCTTGTCTGGTGGTTCAAGATAGAATCTTAGAACACTAGGATGAGAAAGCTCTTTGCCAGGAAGTTCATCGTATTGAAGGAAAAATGCAGGCAAAGGGACCAAGCAGCCTCCCTAGCTATCCAGGTGATGGCCATCTCCAAGTTGCTCTCACTAACAGAATCTGACAGGTCAGGGTAATAAGGGAATGAATGAGCTTGAAACCTATGAGGGACTGTGGGGAATAATGCATAGAAAAAAATGTAATCACCTAACATTCCCTATAAATCTTCTTCCTGTATTTTTTTAATAAAAAGAATGAAAAACTGAAAATATGAACACTATAGATTGCATGACTAGTAAACTACCTTCCTCCAGCCTGTTCAAAATGTATTTTATTTTTTTTCTGTTTTATTTTTCATTTGCTGGCTGGGAAAGTCTTGTTTGGGCCAAAAAAAAAAAAAAAACACTTTCTCAATAAAGGTCTAGGGACTAAAGCTCTATACAAAAATATACAAAAAACTGTATATACAACAAGATACTTACAATACGTGTTGCACACAAATTATGTTTGCAGTACACAGATGTAAACTATACATGAGAATTGTGAAATAGAAGTAGAAAATATCTTAAGGTTACACGAGAATATATATTCTTCAGACTCATTTATATTACTTTAAGACATTTGCATTCACTACTACAGTTGCTTTTTATTGAAAAATAGCAAATGTAAGTGAGAAGGGGTGGAAAAAAGTCCCAGAAGGGTGAGGTCTGGATGTAAGAAAGAGTTATTTCAGTTACGTAGATTCTGAATTTCATCAAGAATGTGCTAACCTTCATATGATGTTTCTCAGAAGAGACTATCCAGATCACTGGTTCAGGACTTGGTGGAGAAAGTGACGTCAAAAAGATCAATTGGCCATTTCAAGCCTATCCTCTTTAAGGAAGGAAGTCAACATTAAGATGTGGAAGCTGCGATAGCGACTCCCAATTTGAACCCTCTGAGGCAAGTACATCGAAAGAGTTTGGCACAAGTTTTGTGACCACCTTTAACACCAACAGCTGGGCCCTGAGGTCCATTTTTTAACAAGAATTAGACACTGCTATATGACGATGTGGAAATACATGACAAAATCCAGGATATTCCTCTATTAGTATATTGTTGGGGCCAGAACTTGAAAGCTTTTTTGGAACAGAAAAAAACAGGTTCACACTAAGAGGAAGGTCTGGTATGATAAAATGTGGATCCTGCTCATATTCTAAGTTCATTTATGAGGGGTCAACATTTCAGGTAAGGGATGGTACCTACCATATTAAGGGTATTTTTAACTGTGAATCGAAAAAAGTTGTCTATTTAGCACAGTACCAGAAGTGTCCCTGTTTTTATGTTGGAAAAACTGAGCACAAACTTAAAGACGTATATATGAACATAAATATAGTATTAAAAAAATGAATTTATCTAATGCCTTAGCTAAACATTAATATGAATATCATTTTTTTTACCTATTTTGTCATTGATCATGTCCCAGTAAAGGTGAGTGGAAGGCCTTGGGACTTTATTTGCAAAAGAAAATGTTAGTATGGCAACTAATTTTTAATGCCTTTTTATCCAGGGTTGAATGACTGTTGCAGTATGAAACTTATTTTAGCATTAAAAGCTTTGACTATAGATATGTAATATTTTGTGTGTGTTAACTACTTTTGGGGTTAAAACAAGTTATTGGAAGACGAGTCACTGGCAAGAAGACGATTGACGAATGATAAAGAGAATGTGGCAAGACAAAACCAATCGTTAATATATAATATTTCAAAGAAAACTTTAACAGCTGCTCAGATGTCGCTTTTAAGCCGTGGCTTAAGTTTTATTCCAGCACAAGGTTCTCAGTTTACAGAGAGAGTTATTGACATTAAAAAGTTTGGACGTAATGTAATATTCAAAATGTTATATTCTAATAATGATGAAGTGGCTTCTAGTTTTAAGAAACCAATCACTTTTCAGCCAAATTTGCATCCATTATTGGATACATTTTGTAAAAAATGTGAACATGACTTGCTGCAAGCTACCAATAGTGGTATGCGTAAAGAAAGTTTTGTAATTTGAGCACTTCAGAGAAAGAAGCACTAGCATCTCTGCAAGAAGATGGTGACATTATGATAAAAAATGCTGATAAAGGTGGTGCTATTATTATAATGGATTATGATTTTAATACTATTTTTTCTACTTTGCTTGATGAGAATGTATATGCTCGTATTGATTTTGATGCGATAGATAAGATGAAAGGTGAAGTTGATGCTGCCTTATTTGATTGTTATTGCAGGCACATTATTACTAGCAAATGACACACTTATTTATCTGTTGAGTTTCCCTTGATTCCAGTTTTTCATGGGCTCCCAAAAATACATAAGAATGCACTGCAACCCCCATTTAGACCTATAGTTTCCGGAAGTGGCTGGCTCACTGAGCCTTTTTCTATATTTATTGAAAAGGATTTGAGACCTTTACTAGACAGATAGGAACAGGTTCTGAGAGACACTAACAGTTTCTTGAAGATCTATACAAGTACAGTATAAATGAAAAGTTAAGAGATGGTTGCTTGTTAGTAACCATGGATGTTGTATCGTTATTTACTGCCATCCCCCACCCTTTGGAAACTTCTATGGTACATGATTTCCTTGTTAAAAATAGTGAATATACGTTAAGTAAAATTGATCTTATTTGTATGTTCTTGGAAATTGTGTTAGAAAAGAATGTATTTCTATTTGAAGGACAACTGTTCTTACAGAAGGTTGGCGTAACTATGGGCACACCCTGTGCCAATAGATACGCCAACATATTTATGGCTGAATGGGAGAAGAATTCCCTGTTAAATTTAAATGAATATGGTCCTTTGGTCAGCTTTTACAGGAGATTTGTAGATTACTTGTTTTTTGTGTTGGGGGGCACTGAAGGGCAGCTCATGTCGTTTATTAGCCATCTAGAGTCCACTACATCTTTTCTTAAATTTACATATAAGTTTCCCACCAGTGAAACAGACTTCCTTGATGTAGTAGTTAGTATTAATACAACTAGGAATATTCAGACTAAATTATACAGGAAACCTTGTAGGTAGAAGAAATACTATCCTACATAGGGATAGCATGCATCCTGGTCATATAATAAATGTTAAATTAATGTTATTAAAGGTCAAACAACGAGAATATCTCGACTAAACAATTGTGATGATGTTTTCAGACTAGATGTTCAGATGCTTAAAAGAGAATTTCATGAAAGGGGGTACAAGGAATGTGTAGCTGAAAGGAACATTTGTATGGGAGTTATGCATAGGGAGAATAAGGCAAAACCATATTTTTCAAACCAAATTTTTGAGGCCAAGTCTTCTCAGGCTACTAGTAATAGGAATAGTTTGCCTATATCCTTATTTTATACTAGTAATATGACTGATATAATGAATATCATTAAGTCGAATTGATCTATATTGAGCTTGGATAATGACATCTCAAAGGCTGTTGGCCATAGACTGAATTTTGCCTTTAAGAATAAGAAATCTCTCAAAAGAAGACTTTGTTATAAAAATGTGACACAAAAAGAAAGTAGACAGTATGGTGGTTGGACAGGCACTAGTCAATGCCGTACATGTAATTTCTGCATGTTTATTAACACATCAGCATGTTTTATTCATCGAGTTACTTGCTTTGAGTATAAATTTGAGGTTACAGCTAACTGTCGAACTAGGAATCTGATTTATCTGGCAACATGCACAGCTTGCCGCTGTTTCTATGTAGGAAAAACTAATAGATCATTGATGGAACGAGTCAGGGAACACATATATTGTATTAGGAATGGGGACACTAAGAATGCACTAGCCAGACATTGTATGGAGAATGAAAATGAACATGGTTTTAGATTTCAAGTTGTTAAATTATTTCTGAAAATGTATGTGGTGGTAATGTTAAAAACTTTACTGAAACCAGAGAATTGTATTGAATTATATTATGACAAGCTGACAAATAACCCAGGTCTAAATGACAGGGTTTCTATTAAGCCTGTATTAAAAGCATGACATCTCTTTAAATAATACAAGCTGATGTTAGGTGTGTACCTTACTCTGACTTTAATTGGCTGCTTTGAATCAATGTGAGTACTAAAAGTGTTTGATGATTTAGTTTTTATATGGTCTGATGAAGCACTAGTATTTGGTGTGAAAGCGCTTACCTTATTAAACTTTTTATGCTTTCAGTTGTGTTTCTGTGCCTTATTTTCTTCAGTTACATAGATAGGTAATATTTTAAGTATGGGTTAACTACCTTTGGGGTTAAAACAAGTTATTTAAATAATAATAATAGAGTCTTGTACTTGTCTTTGTTTTATATTTAAAATGTTTTTTTTTTTTAAATGTTTTAAAGAAAAGGGTGGCTGGACCTTTAAGACACTTGAGGAAGTGATGTAATGATGGCATCATTGTACATGAGTCTTTTTAAACAGAGCTGTTACTGTGGGTGAAGAGTCTGAAGAAGTTCACATATGGTTAAAGTGAACGAAAGCGCTTATTTTTTATTGAAATAAAGTTTATCGAAGGACTGACTAGCTTTTCTCCTGAATGTCATTGCTTTCTAGACCTGTAGCAGTATTTTGGATTATTACGTAGAAAACATTAGGCTACGATGGAAAAAGGAGGAAATACTGAGACAGAAAAATGTAGAGGTGGTGCATTAAGCCTTCTTTTTTGGCTAACAGTAGTGTAAGCACAGATACTATGAAATGATGTTATGGTCTTAGTCAGGGGATGTCCAAGAGCATAGCCAAGAGTTTTGACGGTACTGTTTTAGTTCAGTTCTGAATGTTTTAGATTTATTTGTTTCAGTTGAAGTGGTATGGAGTTCCACAGTTTGGAGGACATAAAAGGAATAGATTTAGTCTCCGGCAGTAATGTATTTGTTGCTGAATAACAGTGATGTATTTTGGCAGCCTAATTCTTTGATTGTAGAGCACTGCATTAGGGCGTTTTTTTTTTTTTTCGGTTTATATATTAGTTATGAACTTTCAGAAGGTGAGTAGTTTATGCTGGTTATGCTAAGAATGCTTGGTAGGTTATGCTGGCATTTCAGCTAGTTTAGTTGTTTTAAGGCTGTGCAATGGTGAGTTTTTGATGGAAAGCTGGCTGCAAATCCAGTTATCTTGTTATAAAGCTGCTTAGTTTCATTTTTTTTCCAGTATTGTGAAGGCTAGTTACGATGGGGAAGCATAAAGGAAAAATGGGAGTAAGTATGGTTGTTACAGTGTTTTTTTCTACAGCTGGTGGTGAGGCAATACTTATTTCTGTATAGAATCTCCTGCTTAACATGACTCAGCATATTAACGTATAACATGCTAAAATAATACATAATGGTTTAGTCACTAAATAAACCCCTCTTAAATTCATATGCAAATAAAAAAAAAGTTTATAATGTGACACTTCCTCTTAAATGACATATTTGAAAGCTGTGTACTTGCTATAATGACACATCGCTAAAAAGTAAGTCCATCCTCAGTAGCTGTGGTTTTAGGACAGTTTGGCACAAAATTTTTTTTTCAAGCTGCTTGGATCCCTATCCCCTAATCCCATCATACATCTCTCTGGACTGCGGTCCAATTTTTCTGGAGGAATATGAACACTCCCCTTGTCTCAAACTAAAGATAGGAGAGAGAAAAGAAACAATAATAGTAAAGAAATGAAGACTGATCTAATTGTTACAGCTCTATTATTATGGTTAAGTACACAATCATATCTGACAGGCAGTGGTCCATATGTGGTAACCATCAAAACAGAGTCCATAATACAGTGTGGACCTGGTCATGCGAACATCCCTTTAAAAATGGTAGCCTTAAAGACAGACCATGCTCTGGAAATAACATCCAGTTTACAGTGTCTGGAGAAGATATTTAGTGAAGAACTTTTAGCCTTGCATATCCCCTATACAGAAGGCACAAACCACTGATCCAAATTACACTTTCCTAAAGATAAACTACTACCATACTAGTAGTCATAACTATGTGAATATGGAAGCTCACAGTGGAAAAGAAAGATTGATGCTTCTTGCCACATTAATACTCTAATCCTTAGTGTATACTACACAAGACTTGCTAATTTGTTATAAAGAAAGTATTTATGACAGTGATTATCTCTTAAAAAACTGCAACAAACCCGATATGAGTATCATCAAAGGTATTATCATGTACTTCCTGTGAAATACTATACTATAGTATTTCACAGGTTAGTAAGTGAAAGCAATTAACACACAAGGCTTCCGTAAAACATTTACAACAAAAAAGGTAAGGGGGGGGGGTAAGACTGCCAACCGTCTGGAATTCTTATGGACTGTCCGGAATTAAGGGACACTGTCCAGAAAACAGTGACTGTCTTTTTCAGACAGGATATTGTCCAGAAAAAAATAAAATCAAATTGTAAATAAAAAAAATTCGAAAGACATCTGTAAAACCGGAAGGCTTTAGAACCTTGTGGGAGACGTCTTTAAAATTGGATGGCTTTAGAACCTCGTGGGAGACTTCTATAAGAAATGAACAGCAAAACCCAGAAACCTCTAGGACAGCACTGAGCCGCTGAGTGCCCTAATGTAACAGTACATACCAATTGCAGAGTGGGAGATTTGATGGCCATCCAGCAGCAGGACTAACTGAAGCCAGAGCAAGCCTGTCAAAACAGTGACTACAGTTGGTGTAACCAGCGCTGTGGATGTGTAGCATGTCATTTAACACTTGCAATATTAAACGTTTGTTCTGACTGAGTTTCTGTCCTGTATCCTGTTCATAGATTATACAAAATGGTAGTTTTAGAAGTACTTGCGATCTTTAACACCTAAGCAAGAAAACGCACATTTTTTCATCTATTTTCTATTCTATTTAACTTCTTTTTCTCATTGTCAGCATAGTGCTGTATGATAAGTACTGTGAGAGCAAGACAATCATGATTTTTACTGTAAATATTTTTTATTCAATAACATTACTGGTCAGGGAAGATAGAATATTAAAAAATGTCTAGCCAGACATTTTCCTTAAGGTTGCTTCAAGTCTTTCTGTGCACTTGCCTTGGTTGAGCCTCCACACTGTTTAGATACTAAGGGTTTGTCACACTACTTGTGCTCAGTATATTCACTTGTACTTATAAAAGCATTCTTACCTTACTGTTTCTTATTCTGACATTGCAAAATGTTCTTCCCACTACGGACCGGTCCTTCTTGGCATGGATCTTATTCTGCTTTCTTGCATAACTGACACATTACAATTGTATCCATTACTACATACAAGGAATGTGATTTTGTCGTAACTCAGCAGTTGCAGACATACCTTATTTTCCCATGTCTAAGGCTTTTGCATACACATACTTTACTACTAAACTGACACAGTATACACTTACGATTTAATTAGTTCATTATAATTTCTTGAGCATTCATTTCACTCTCTTTCTTTGCTGGATGTCTTTTCAAATCTTAACAGTTTTCAGATTATAGTACATGATTGTACTATAATCTGCAAACTGCTGACATATGAAATACATTCAAAAAAAAAGTTTTAAGTTGTTCTGTTTAGTATTACTAAAAAGCTTCTTGCACAGCATGTTTCAGAGTTCTGTCAAAGTTTAAATAGCAGATTAGTTTTGAAATATCACTGCATCATGCTGTTGGCAGGGTGGTCTGTTTTACAGCTGGTTCAGCTGCTATGTAAAACCTGTTATTCTATCAACTTTCTACTTAGAGCAATCTTTAAAAATTGCCCCTATTTTTGGGCCATTGCCCCCCATTATTTATGGCTTTGTTCAGATTTCTTGCTCTAAGAGGTTAAGCACAGGAAATAAATACTTCATTCCATATACACCACACAAAATGACAAACAAAAGCAATATTACATTTCTTTCAGAACCTAGTATGACACCATAGATTGTTAAAAGGTAAAAAGTACAACCAAAACAAGTGCTAATACTTTGTCAGCTGATCATATCATATGTGGTAACTCTACTGTAAAAAGATAATTTTTATTAACTGTAGGGTTGCCACCTTTCCAAGTGCCCAAATTGGGACATTTTTTGTAGAAATGTGAGATTCTGCAGGATAAAACATACCCAATTGTATGTTTTATCCCACGGGTAAGTGCAAAAGCTTATAGTTTACAGCCAGGAGAAAAAATAAGAAATGTAAGTTGCAGTTAAGGAGAAATAATGCCAGAATTTTAAACATTATTAACCAAATTGCTGCATGTCGGGTACCAAAATTACACACATTTTTGCTTTCAAATACATGTCCAGAATTTTTGACATGAAAAGTTGGCAGCCCTAGGGGGGAGTATTACAAACAACCTAAACTTTTCAATCTAAGCAGACAAGCAAACCTCTCAGGCCATCACATACCAGCCAAAGAGCTCCCATTCCTATCCTGATCAGCCTGTTCACCCCATTTATTTTTCATTTCTACTACATTGAAGAATCTGCAGAATTACAAAAACTGATATGATCCATTTCATTGATATTATGGTCTAGAAATTGCAGTAGCTCTTTCAACTTTTTACTTGAATTTTTTTTTTATTTTCTACTGCTGTATTTGTACTAACGACCAACTACATCCTATACAGGTATATCACTTTTAAAACAGTAGGGAGAGTCAATCTAGACTTACTTTTCTGAAATCTACATTCTTTAATCACCTCTGTGAACTGTGCTGTATGCTGCAACATAGATTGAGAAAAGATGCGTACAAAAGTCAATACTTACAAAAAAATCAGTGTTTATTTGTATTTATTTACACATTATTCTTGTTAATTTGTCAACAACACTTAGTCCATGGCAGTACATGTTTAAGTATATCTCTGTCAATTATCAATTAGTGCTCTAATGTTTCTCTTCTTTCTTTGGATGTACATCTGCCAGGACTATCAATTGCTCTCATGGGCGTCCTTTATGTTTTAGGTGGCATTTCTCAACGTGTCTTGGTAATTTAATACTCAATTGTTAAATGCGAATTGAAATGTTTTATATCTCATCTGCATCTCTGTATGTTGCCGACCTGCATGATTTCATGTTCTCTGAAATATTTATTTAATGCACTTGTGTCATGACTGAAAAGGGTCAGTAGACAGTTCACTTTCCCAGTTAAAAAATTAACAATTACATGCATGCATACATATGTACATACATAAACAAAACAGTTCATTCTTCTGTTGTGTACTCCATTTCCAGTTGCCATATCTGCCATAATGCATGTTTTTTTTCATACAATGAAACAAACAGAACCAAAATTATCTTAAGTTTGACATACTTTTGAGTGGACACAGATAAAGGCAATCTATAAGCTATCTGTGCATGTGACATCCAGATAAATATTCCACTGAACTGCCACCAAATAATGTGACATCTCCCACTATCCTGGGTCAGTAACTAAGGCTTCAATCCTCAGTACTGACTCCAATGTGAGACTGTCACTTAAACAGGAGAAATATTCCACAATTTTCCCCTAACAGCACAACAGGAACACGCTCTTTAACCTGGGACTGAACTGTTTTCTTCTGTTCACCCCAAATATAACTCCTTATTACACAATTCAGAGCAGTATGTCCCAGTTTAAAACTTCTGATACACTCGCACTTAAATTAAATCTCACACATCTGGGAAAGCCTGACACAGATTTCCAGCTGTGTCCCTTTCCCAAAATAATAAGGTAATGCTGCCACCAATCAGAATGTCTTCACGCCTTTTAAAGGGGTGTCCAATTATGAAAATTAGATATTAAAACAAATAGTAGCAAATGACCTAAGCAGCCAGGCTTTCACAGTGGCATGGGAAGTTATCAAGGCAAGTATAAGAACTCTCAGATCACCAAAGAAAAACAATGATTGACCAGCCACAATGTAAGTTAATAAAAATATTTAATAACAAGCAAAATGTCTAAATAAATATAAAACAATAATTTCCAATAAACAAACAGAACTCACTCACCAGAAAAATGAAACCAATACTGTAGAACAGAAATCCAACATTCACAAAAACTATAACTGTTTTAACTGATTAATTATACTTTTTCCTATCTAGCTAAAGAACACTGTAACTCAAAACATGCTGGAGGGATAGGTTCCTGACACCCCCCCATATTCTGGAATAGACTGCCCATACATGTCAAGCAGAGCACCTCCTTGGCTCTCTTCAAAAGGAACCTTGACTACTGGATGAGAGATAGGAATTTACCCCGGGGATCACGTCAGTCACCCTGCTAGACAGGGGTCCAAGGAAGTAAATATTGTGCAAAGAAATAGCCAGGGAATTGTTATGGCTAGGCTTGTATAGGCCCTAGGGCCAATAGCCTAGTACCAACCTATGAACTTGATCTAAACTAAATTACTATAACAGAGCAAAGGGAGACTTACAGTTCTTGGCCAGTCCTTTTTGGATATCCACTGCACAGTTCACATGACAACTGACTTTGGTTGACTTTAGCGGGCTCTTTCATAGACTATATGAAAAACAAGAATCCAAAAAAAAAAAAAAAAAAACCAGAAGCAGTAACCACGCTGTAGAAATATATTCAGCTTTTAACATACCACTGGTACCTCGGCTTTTCGCCTTCAACGGATAAAACACAGTGCAAAACAGCCATCCTTTTATACACAGGTTCAAACCCCTACTAATTTCTAACAATTAACTTCAACTGATTAAAGTGCCACCATCAGATTTTAACATATATACACTATACAAACACATCTTAGATAATTTTACATTTAAAAAAAATTTTCATAAATAAATGTCAAACATTTTTAACATTCTTTACAATACCTTTACCATTTTTAAACCACTTTATAAGCTTATTAATTCACCAAATTTACTTCACGATTGAGGCCCCTAGGGAATAAAGGGGTCTATATTACAACACCGAACATTCAAAATGTCGAGTGTTCTAATACGGAACCCTTGCAATCAAAATACAAAACATCGAACATTCGTAACAGTGAATTTTTTCCTAGGGAAAAAATTCTCTGTTCCAAAACACACACACACAACACAAGCACACCAAACAAACAGCAATCCACACACATACACCTAAACTCGTACACCTAACCCTACACTAAACTATATAACCACCACTAACTATCCACTTTCCTTAACCCAAACTCTAACCCTAAGGTCAGTCACTATCGCACAGTCACCTCACCCACGCCCTAACCCCAACTCACCTACCCTGCCATAACCCATCACATCCACACAATCGCACACTTACCTGACCCGCGCCCTAACTCACCTAACCCTCCCTAACCCACACGTCCACACAATCACACACTTACCTGAACCCATCCCATAACTTTCCACCAGAGCGCTGAAAATACCGAAGCAACAGAAAAGAACAACCAAATTCTTTCCCTAGAAAATAATTTGGTTTTCTGTTTCTTCAATATTTTCAGCGTTCGCTGAAAATGGGTCGATATTAGAACACTCGACATTTCAAATGTTCGGTGTTCTAATATAGACCTGAATAAAGTCCTATAATTCAAAATAAATTAACTTTCTAATTCATTTAACTTCTTAACAACGTCTCCTCTAGATAGAATAGGGTTTGCTAGAATACTTTTACAGACTAGCCTAACTGTCAACTGTTCCAGTTCTAATTTTCATTTCATATTTTTAAATTCAACCAACAGCATTTTCTAAAAGTTCCTTCCTGTCTCTTAGCTCCTGACAGTAGCACATAGTAACTGTCCGCATTACGATGAAATCATCTGCTGATCAGCAGAATCTGAAACAGTTTGCCTTTAGAATCTCTCTTCACAAACGTGCAGTTAGAAATGTAAAAGGACACAGTTCAAGTCGTTAAAACATTCTGCACAGATTATAAATCAACATGTAAGAACTTATTAACGATATCATATCTAGTCATGCTGGCATACAACACACAAGACAGTCTGAAATTATATACAAAACTTCAGCCAGACATGCTAGCATAGATGGCAGTGTTTAATTTCTTCACATTTCTTCCCCCATGACTCAAGCATGGTTTTCAAGTGACCCTTGAAAAATGACACTTGAGAGAAATAGGTCTGTCTGGAAATATCAACCCACTCCTCTCCTGGGCAATCGATTTGCACTGGCATTATTAACCCCACTGCAGTGTTCTTCTCCTTCTGAAGAAACGTGGCTGAGCACAACTCCCACCCCACATTCTGAAGCATCCACTGGTGGAACAAACTCTTCACTATAATCTGGGCTGGCCAACACGGGGGTTTCTCCCAAAATCTCCTTAGGTTTTGGAATGCCTGATCGCAATCTCTCCACACTACCTTATCTGGTTTATTTTTCCTAGTTGGGACAGTATGGGGTGCAGCCATTGCACCACAACTGGGCAGAAATTTTCTATAGTACCCCACTGTGGTTAGAAATGATCTCACTTGCTTTTCAGCAACAGGAACTGGACATGCCTGAATAGCTTCCACTTTGACAGGTTCTGGACTAATCTTACCACTCTCCACTCTGTATCCTAAGTAAGTGACATCTGCCATACCCAACTGACACTTACTGGGTTTAATGGTTAGCCCTGCCCTTTTAAACTGGTCTGCAAATGCCTGTAGCACAGTCTTTAATGGAGAGTTTAACCACTCCACAAGACCATTAGTCTGGGGATACTGTTCTTTTAAGTGTTTCATCCCACAACACTTCCACAAACAAGTCAGCAGGTCTGACATGAAGTTGGCACCTTGGTCAGTAAGCATCTTCTTTGGAAGACCTACCCTGCTGAAAATTTCTAGCAAAGCATTTGTCACCTTCTCTCCATCAACATCACCTGCAAAAGTAATATTAGGTAACATAGCTAGAAGTGGCAGACAGTAGGCTCTACCAACTGCCGTACTACCTCACCTTCCAGCCCTCCCTTAGGACTCCGCCTTCTATATAGCAAACCTTCCATCTCTGCCTCAACATCACCTGCATAAGGAATATTAAGGGCTATAACTAGAAGTGGCAGACAGTAGCCTCTAAGCTCTACCAACTGCCGCACTATTTCACCTTCTAACCCACCTCAAGAAGTCCACCCTTTATGCCACAAACCTTTGTTCCCGTATAAAGACTCCCATCGGTGGCGCAGTGGTGCAGCGGTTAATGCTGTCGCCTCACAGCAAGAGGTTCTCCGGTTCGATTCTCGGCTGGGGTGCCTTCTGTGTGGAGTTTGCATGTTCTCCCTGCGTTCGCGTGGGTTTCCTCCGGGTACTCCGGTTTCCTCCCACATTCTAAAAACATGCTTCTGGAGCATTTCTCCCCGGGCATCCGCTGAAAACAGGATCTGTGGAACCTAGTCGGACTTTCCCGGTCAACAAATGTTAAATGAAATAAAATAAAATAAATAAAATCTTCCTTACCCTGGTGCTTCCTTAGCCATTTCCCACACGTTTGGTTCTGTACGGTCCATAATCTGAGCCTGTCTCAACTCTACATTTGTGACCCTCCCAAGCACCCCTTTTGCAGGAAGCCTAGGAACTTCCGACAGCTGTACCTCACTATCAATCTGGGTATCATCGTTCCCCACAGTTCTTGTCATTACTGTGTCCAAGGGAACATTACTACCTATTAGCAGCTGTGGCTCACTTTCAGACTTACTGCTACAGGATTCCTTCTCTGAAAAAGCCACTTCACCAGTCCCAGCTTCAGGTATGAGATCCGTCTGGGTCTCCCCCAGGCTACCGGACCTACATGCCTGTCTCCCAGCCTGACTACATGTCACTGCATCATCACAGTCACTCCCTATCAGGACATCTGCAGAAATATCCTCAAACACAATCTCCCCTTCTTTAGGAAGCCTAGTAACTTCCAACAGTTGAGCCTCACTGTCAATCTGGGTACTATCACTCTCCTCCAACCTTGCAGTCATTGTGTCCAAGAGAACATCAGTATCTACCAGCAGCTATGGCTCACTTTCAGACTTACTGCTACAGAATAATTCCTTCTCAGAAACAGCCTCCAGACGAGTCCCAGCTTCTGGTATGAGTTTTGCCTGGGTCTCCCCCCCAGGCTACCAGACCTACATGCCTGTCTCCAAGCTTGACTGAGTGTCACTCCATGTATACAAGGTACTATATCACCAAAGTCATTCCCTATCAAGACATCTGCAGGAATATCCTAAAACACACCTACCTGCTTGTATCCTCTTCCACCCTCCCAGTAAAGATGAACCCTAGCCAAAGGTATTTGGAATGGGGTCCCTTCCAAAGCTCTACCTGGAGTGGACTGTCCAAGCAAGTGCTGCTCTTCTCTAACCACTGCAGGCCTCATAATGGTTATATCAGAAGCTGTCTCTCTCTCTCAGCAGTAACCTGTTTACCATCTACTAAGACAGGATATACATTTTGGTGATAGACTGGCACCCCAGTTTTTTCCAAACAACTTACCACTGGCAGTTTGTCATCATCACTTGCTGGCTCCCTCACCTTTTGTTTCTCATCTTGCCTCGATGGACAATTGACTGCTGTGTGGCCACTCTGCTTACACTCTAAACATCTAATTCCTAACCGTTTACTTGGACTAGTAGTTTCCCCTGTTACTGGTGTACTCTGTTGGAGTGGTTTAAATTGCTCCCCCATGGGTTCCCTTATGTCCATGTGCAGCATTGGGTATCCTCTTCTTATGCACTGGTGCTCTGCTTGCTAAGTAGAGATCCCCTTTTCTCCCCAACTCCTCCACAGAGTTACACTCTCTGCTAACTCATGTCATCAGGCAAAGTACTGAGGGCTTGCTGCCTCACCAAAATGTCTGCCAGTCCCTCAAAAGTGGTGAACTGACACCCATTCACAGATCTGTGAAAGTATGTAAATCAGCAATATAATCACATACACTTTCATCTGCATTGAGTCTGTGTTCATGAACCTTTTTCCTAAGCTTAAGCATAAGCATAAGCTTCAGGCAGTAGTTTAAAACAATCTAGAAGACAGTTCTTAACTTTAACATAATTAAAACAATCTACATCAGACAGTTTTGATATACCCTGGACAGCTTTACCATGGAGTAATGGAATCAGGGGATGAACTGAGAGCTCACGGTCAACATCACACTATCTACATACCCTCTCAAATATATGAATAAAACTATCAAAGTCATCCCCTCCCCTGTATTGAGGAAAAAGCTTACTGACATTTACAGCTTCTGGGGTCTGTTTATTCCCTTCCCCATTACCCTCCATGACCCTCTCGAAGGGTAAGAAGCTCCACTTCATGATGGTGGTCTTTCTGCCTCCAGATTTATTTATTTATTTATTTTATTTTACATTTGTTGACCGGCTAGTCTAACTGGATGCATGTCCATTTTCAGTAGAGGCCTGGGGAGATAAGCTCCGTGCAAAACAAAAAATAGCAAAAACATTTATATTTACAATGAACGTTACAGGTTAACACAGAATTATCAAAGAGGTCTGAATACCTCACAGTGCAAAATGTAAGTACAATACAAAATGTAGGTAGAATACATACTACAACCTGGGGAGATAAGCTCATGATGTCTCATTCTCTCCTCGGCCTCCAGTTCTTATCAGCGCTGCTTCTCCCTTCTGCCTCCAGTCATTTGGCCTCCAGGCACAGTCTCTCTGCTGAATCCTGTTCAAGACATTTGGCCTCCAAGTGCAGTCTCTCTAACTCCAGACAGCTTTTCAGGTCCTCCAAAGAAAAGGTGGACTGTCCTGTCTCAGCAGGCTGCATATCCCCAATACCAAACTGAAGCTGCAACTAAAGGCTGAAATCATTGCTTCCTTAGTCAGGCTGGCATGCACCAGTCCTCTGGCTTCACACTCCTTGGCCAACTGGTTCATTGTCAGCTTACTATGGTCTTCTGCTGACATCTTTGCCTGCTATTACTGACTAACTACAAATAAATAAAACTGTTGTAAACTGAGATTCTGTACGTTTACTTTGTGGATGTTGAGAGTGCACACCCTAAAGACTGCTGAAGTTCAATTAAAAATCCCACATCATTGTCACCAATTAATGTGATGCCCAGATAAATATCCCACTGAACTGGCACCAAATAATGTGACGTCTCCCACTATCCTGGGTCCATAACTAAGGAGCTTCAAATCCTCACTACTGACTCCAATGTGAGACTGTCACTTAAACAGGAATAATATTCCACAATTTAACCCGAAGAGCACAGCAGGAACATGCTCTATAATCTGGGACTGGACTGTATTCTTCTGTCCACCCAAAATATAACTCCTTACTACACAATTCAGAGCAATGTATCCCAGTTTAAGACCTCTGATATACTCACACTTAAATAAATTAAATCTTACACATCCGAACATTTGTGGGAATGCCTGACACAGATTTCCAGCTGCGTCCCTTCCCCAAAATAATACAGTAATGCTGCCACCAATCAGAGTGTCTTCATTTCCTTTAAAGGGGTGTCCAATTATGAAAATTGAACAATAAAACAAATAGCAGCAAATGACCTAACCAGCCAGGCTTTCAGAGTGGACCGGGAGGTTATCAAGCCAATTATAAGCACTCTCAAATCACCAAAGAAAAACACTGTCCGGCCACAATGTAAGTTAATAAAAATATTTAATAATGAGCAAAATGATTAAATAAATATAAAACAGTAATTTTCAATAAACAGAACTAAATCACCAGAAAAATGAAATCAATACTTTGACAGAAATCCAACATTCAGAAAAACTATAACTGATCTAACTGATTAGTTATAATTTCCTATCTGACTAAAGAACACTATCCCCGATCTAAACTAAATTACTACAACAGACCAAAGGCAGGCTTACAGTTCTTGGTGATTGGTTTTTGGGTATCCACTGCACAGTTCAACTGATAACTGACTTCAGCAGGCTCGTTTATAGACCAGCCTGTTAACTGTTCCAGTTTTAATTTTCATTTCATATTTTTAAATTCAACCAACTGTTTTCTAAAAGTTCCTTCCTGTCTTTCAGCTTCTGACAGTAACACATAGCAACTGTCAACATTCTGATGACATCATCTGCTGATTAGCTGAATCTGAGAAAGTTTGCCTCAAGAATCTCACTTCATAAACGTGTAGTTAGAAACGTAAAAGGACACTGTTCAAGTCTTTAAAACATTTTGCACAAACAGATCATAAATCAACATGTAAGAATTTATTTACAGTATCACAGCTAGTCATGCTGGCATACAACACACAGGACAATCTGAAATTATATATAAAACTTCAGCCAGACATGCTAGCACAGATGACAGTGTTAAATTACTTCACTGTGCACAAAATGTCTTCTTGGTAAATCCAACCAGAAGCTCCACCTTTTCTTTAACAAAATGCAGGTAGTCTGGGCCTTCTTCACCTTCTAATACACCACTCAGTCTCAGATTTCTTCTTCTAGTCTTGTCTTCCAATGAAACTAATTACTGCTCATTACAGACCACTTTTCTCTACATTTTAACTGCATTGCCTTGAACATCACCATTTTTTTATTCTAGCAGTTGCATGACTTCGTATTACTCTTGTAATAACTCACAATCATCAACGTCAAATGACTTCCACTTCTTTGATATATATCTTAAGTCATGCTTAATCCCTTCTTAAGTAATTTCCAACATCTTTCATACTGAATTGCATTAGTGACTTTTTGGCATCATGATTTGCAAATCAGGTTGCAGCCACAAAATTGACTTCCTCTCCCTATATTCATTCCAAATCATCATCTTGACTTACACTGAAATTCACTTCTATCATAATGTTCATGGCACTTTAAAACACTAGTACCACTGTCTTGCTTCAAATAAACAATGTTAATTTTAATAACAATAATAATATCCTTTGTTAACCAGATAGGCCCACGGGACATATAGTCTCTTTTCAAGGGTGATCCAAAAGCAATGTCTGGTTAAGTGACTTGCTCGAGGACACAGTACAAAGCTGAGGGCTAGATTCCTGCCCCAGAAACTTCCCATACTCTGGAACAGGCTACCCATCCATGTTAAGCAAAGTTCTTCATTAGCACTCTTCAAGAAAAATCTTGATGAGTGGATGGGAAATAGGAAATACACCCCGGGGATGACTTCTGTGTCTAAGCTCGACAGTGGCACAGGAAAATAACAGGGAACCTGGTTAGCTAGGCTTACATAGGCCCTTGGGCCGATAGCCTAGTACCTACCTATGAACCTATGAGGGAATTAAACCCTGTACCACAGCAATGACAAGTCATAGCCTTATCATTTACACCAACAGCCAGAAATTAACAGTAACACTAAACTATATCCTGGCAAACAGAGCAACAAGAGTAGACATCCAACCATTTAAAGGAATGTGAGATCTCTCCAGCTGCATAAAAGGTTTAATACCTCCTATCTGCCCAGTGTAAAAACTTAGCTCCCAACTCACTTTCCTAATAATTATGAATATACCATAATCTACTCAAATATCTTATTCAAAGCACATAACCAACTTAACTCCACTCCTTCAACAAACCTCTTCACAAATTTTTTACTCATCAGAACACATTTCTAATACCCCTTCACAGACTAAA
This sequence comes from Protopterus annectens, assembly GCF_019279795.1. NCBI lineage: Eukaryota > Metazoa > Chordata > Ceratodontiformes > Protopteridae > Protopterus > Protopterus annectens. Next base: position 1,718,574,483 of record NC_056731.1, on the reverse strand, counting down.
CCCACCATTTATTATTATATGTAGCATCTTAGCTAATAGGGTCCCTATTGAAACACTGGACTTGTAACAAAAAGACACCAAAACTGTAAGACAAGAGTGAATCTCTAACATCACTCTTCTCTTTTAAACTTCTTTTTTTGCAGGGGGGAGCAAGCCCCCCACACTTCTCAAACGTATAAATACCAACTCCAAAACAGTCATACCTGGGAAAAAAGGGAACATTCTGAGAAATGGACATTTCAGACTTGGTATATACAAGTCAATTTTTTTGGTCCTTCAGTCTGTGTATTTTGGGACTCACTTATGATAAGAGTTTCCAATTATTTTTCTTTATTTTTACTCAGCTCTCATCTGTCTCTCTTTTCCCACAGAAACATTACTACCCATCTGTGCACATCCTACAACTTCTGGTGCTCTTCCACAAGCCAAGCATTAAGCACAGTTACAAAAATCATGAAATGACAGACTGCTATATACCAGTACCCTAAACCATATTCACTTCCTTATATTTTTGTTATTCACACATTGCAGGATACTGTCTTAACTTCCTCTAATGAAATACTTGTATTTATATATTTCTTTCTGCCATTTGAAAGCCTCATTCCTCCCCTATTTATATTTGTTCTTCTACCTTCATTCCTCCTCCCACTATCCCTTAGTTCTTCCTTATGGAACTTTCCAGTCATTTTTGCCATGTTACCTATAACACTTCTCACCTCACTCCACCCCACCCCCATTTCAACTCCCATTTCATTCAGGAAGTTTCCCGTAAAACCTTCCCTTTTACTATTTTTCAGAATCACAATGAAAGAAGCACCATCTTCCCTACTCCTCTGCACATACTACAGCTGCCTAACAAAACAGTACAATATTTTATCTCTCAAATACCCTGCCTCGATGTCTCTGTAGGGTTCTCCCAAAGACATGCTGGATGTTTCTAGCACAGCTGTGGGTAGTAGCACAGACTCCAGGTGGTGACTATGGGGGAAGAGATGTGTAGACCAACTACTTTAGCCAACAGCTGTGGTGAGCAGTATCCTTTAGACAGTAGAATACAGATTACAGATGGTTAGCCCTGTCAGGGCTAGCCATTTGACTGTGTATAAATGGTCTCACAGTGAGTCACGCTGACTATTGTAGCTAAAAATGAGCATGGTATTTTCCTGTAATAAGTGGGTTGAGACTAATTGAATCAATGCCAGGGACCCATGCTAACAGATGGATGGGGTCTACGAGTCTCTGTTGGCTAGTGTGTGCCCACCATAAAGATAAGCATCCTGGGGTCAATAAGCTACTGGCCATCCATGTTCAGTTACACAGCCTAGATAACCTGGAATCCCACTGTTTTTTTTTTTTGAAAGCTGGATGTGAAAAACAATCAGGATACCAAACATGAAATAAAGATTGCTACACTGAATATAGGTTCACTGGAAGGATATTCCTTGGAAATGGATGGCATTATGATAAAGAGAATAATGGAAATTCCATGTATCCAGGACACAAGGTGGAAGGGCAGTGTAGCAATACCACATGCTTTGGAATCCAGAGTTTACTATGAGGGGGAAGAGAACAGACTAGGAATGGTGTGAACTGTGGTGCAGAAGAGTCTTCTTTAAACGGAGGGCATTATTCATAATTTCAGCCCATGTCCCACAACAGGGCTGTGAGCACAAAGAAAAATGAATTCAGTCAGCAGGACCTACTAGATAAAGCAGGACAATATGAACTGGTGTTGATAGTGGGGGATCTGAATGTTCATGTTGGGAGAGGATATTAGGACTGCCTGGGTCCATATGGGTAGGGCAAGAGGAATACAGAAGTCATTCTCGACTTCTGTCTGGCAAATGGCTTCATGTTGGTCATCACATGCTTCAGCAAAAGAGATAGTCACAATAACCGTATATGCTTCTTTTCCAAAAAAACTTCATAATGCCTAAAATTAAACCATTCGCAAATAATTTCACATGTACCAATGACTGAAAACCGCAGCCAAATATTCAAAATGCCACTGTTCTACCGTATTATAAAATTAGCACATCAGACCACCCCATACCAGGAGTTAAACACGATGGATTCACAGTCAGCTACACTTCTTGTAATGTAATGGTAGATTCTAAATACACTAAATGTGCAGTAAAAGCCATAAAAAATATGTGTGGTACGTCTCTATGCCACTGTCCCTTGTTTAGTGTATCCATGAACCGTTCCATTACAGACAGGACCTGATTTTTGCATGACCTAAGAGTCCATTATCTGTAAAAAGACAATCTATCTCCTCATTATAACCATGTAACCATCCTTCCCAGAAGACTTGACACAACCTCCTTTTACCATTTCAGGAAAAAAAAAATTATTTTTCTACAAACAGCTATCCTCTGCAAATTTAATATATAAAATTTTGTCTACCCATGTGAGCAAACAACTTTTTCCAGCAATAAATAAATTAATGTCCTACAGCATACTCCTATATTCACATACAACCTGGCATTATATTTCTTCAAATATTTATACTACCCAACACACTCTTCCTTCAAAGCAACCCACCAAGAAGTCCAAGAATCATAAAACTCCTGCATATTAAGATGATACTTTCATAATAAATGAAGATGGGCTTCTCTGACTAGACGATAACAATTCAACATTCCAAAAAAGCCACCAACTCGTTGGAATACACATGGCAAAACAACACTTTAATAAAAAAATAGTAAATATATATAAAACATGTGAGCGCTTTCACACAGTCCTCTCTGCTTCCTCAGACATACTACAGTAACTGCTGCTCTTGTTTAAATAATGATACATCTGTGTCAAATTCAATCAGTTGGCAGTATCTTGAAAATAAAAACTAAAAAGACATACACTATATAAACAATCAAATCATATAAATAATGGACTAAAAATGTATGTAAAAAACTGTAAAAGCTTGCTCTAGAGTTAGATAGCGTTAAAACTGTAGAATATATGTATAGATGTTAAACGATGTGACTAAACATAATAATTAGAAGTTATGTACTCACCATAACGTTCCATCTGAGTAGGTGACTTCATTCGGATGCAACCTGTGGGTATCGGATCCGATCTCGGATCCGAGCCGGCAATTCAAAAGCTTAGGCTCCAAGCTCCTAGCTCCTCCCTCTTACCCATAACCCCTTGCCAAGCCCTGACTGACCTCAGATTGAGTTTGCCTCAAATACTGACCACAGTATACTAAAACAGCATAAATACTCGCTCTATAAAGGTCAGGGGATGGAGGGGATAGTTACATCGAATGAAGTCACCTACTCAGATGGAACGTTATGGTGAGTACATAACTTCTAAATCTGAAGTAGGCAGACTTCATTCGTCTGCAACCTGTGGGACAGAGTCCCTAGCTACCTGAATCTTGGGCCGTCATGGAAGGATGTTCCGAGCACCGCTGAGCCAAAGGATGCTCTTCCTCTAGAAACAACATCCACCTTGTAATGAGAAATAAAAGTATGAGGCGAGGCCCAAGTAGCTGCAGCGCAGATATCATCCAACGAAACACGGGACTTAAAGGCGGCTGGCGTAGAAACTGCCCTAGTAGAATGAGCCGTAACCCTCTGAGGAGCAGGTCTGCCTGAAGTGTCATATGCCTGCAATATGCAATTAGCAATCCATTTAGATAGAGTGACTTTAGACACTGCTTTACCCAGAGCAAATTTAGCAACGAGACGAACAGCTGATCTGATTTCCTGTGGCCAGCTGTCCTGTTAATATAAAAACGTAATTGTCTATGAACATCCAATGAATGCAATTTGTATTCCCCTTTGTTTGAATACTTGGGAAAAAAGACAGGCAAATTGATTGACTGGTTAATATTGGATTCAGAAGAGACCTTCGGAAGAAAAGATGGATTGGTCCTGAGGCACACCCTATCAGGGAAGAAAGAAAGATAAAGGCGGTTTGACACAAAGAGCCTGAAGCTCAGACACCCTTCTGGCTGAAGTGATAGCTACCAGAAAGACAGTCTTCCAGGAAAGGAATTTTAAATCAGCAGAAGCTGCAGGCTCGAAGGGAGGAGCAGTAAGGGCCTGCAGGACTAAAGACAAGTCCCAAGGCGGTACAACCTCCTTGACTGGAGGCCTTAACAAAAACTCCTTTGAGAAAGGTTTTGCATAATTTCGCTGTCATAAGGGGAGCTGTGTCCTGTCCAATGTGATAATGCGAGATAGCCGCCAATTGTACCTTAATCGTGGAAGAACTGGCCCCTTGATGAAAGAGGTCTGTTAGAAAATCTAGCACCGCAGAGATAGGTGCTGAAAAAGGATCCACAGTTCTCTGTCCTGCCCATATAGAGAACCTCTTCCATTTACTCCGATAAACCTGTCTGGTGGAAGGTTTATGAGCAGCCACCAAAATGGCTTTGACCGGTGAAGAGATACCGGGAGTCCTAATTAAGGTTGGAATTGGAGCAGCCAAGCTGTCAACTTCAGGGTTCGCAGATTGGGAACTGGCATTCCCAGAGGGTGAGAGATGAGATCGAGGTGGATCCAGAATCCATGGTGGATTGATTTTGTGAGACCATACGAAGTGGAACCAAGGTTGTCGAGGCCAGAATGGGGCAATGAGAATCATTCTGCTCCCCAAACTGTTGGCTTTCTGCAGAAACCTCTGCATCAGAGGAAGTGGAGGGTAGGCATAAAGGAGACCAGGAGGCCAAGCATGCACCAGAGCATCCCTCGGGAACTCCGATGGAGGAGCAAGCAAAGCGAAGAAATTCTCGCATTTGGCGTTTCAGGGAGTAGCAACATGATCGCAACAGGGTTGCCCCCAAACGGCAAAAATCTTCTTCGCTACTTGAAGATTGAGGGACCACTCGTGTGGAGAAAGGATAGTGCGACTGAGCTTGTCCGCAAGGATGTTGGACTTTCCCGGAATGTGCGTTGCTATCAGAAAGCGTTTGGTGGAAATTGCCCATTCCCAGACTCTCATGGCCTCTCGACAAAGGGGGTAAGACCTGGTTCCTCCCTGCTTGTTGATATACCAGACTACGGACATATTGTCTGTCTGAATCGCAATAGTCCCTGAAGGAAGAACGTGGTGAAGTGCTTGCAATGCTAGGAGCACCGCCCTCATTTCCAGGACATTTATATGCAATGACGTCTCTGTGGGATTCCACGTGCCTTGGACAATCTTTCCCAGAATGCCCCCACCCGAGGCAAGAAGCGTCCGTGGTCACTTTGGCTCGGGGATATGCAGCGCATAAGGGTCTTCCTGCTAGGGGCTCCGGAGAAAGAAGCCAGCACAGAAGGGAGTCCCTGGACGCTCTGCTGGCCGCAGTCCGGGCGTTTAGAGGCGAACAAAGAGGAGACCACTGAACTTGAAGGGTCCATTGAAGAACCCGCATGCGTGGCGGGCATGAATTAGAAGCGGGATAGCTGCCGCCATAGAACCTAGGGCCCTCAGGACCCGAAGCTGCAGTTGGTGAAGGTTGAAGGATTGCTGTCACATGACACCTCAGGCTGACGATACGGTCTGGGGTGAGGAAGGCTCGCATTGATCTGGTGTCTAGTCTTCCTCCTATGAAATCTATAATTTGAGTTGGATTCAGAAAAGATTTCTCCCAGTTGATCGTGATGCCCAGCCTTGGTGCTAGTTGAAGGAAGTAATCCCTGGCTGAGCACAGAAGATGCCTTGATGATGCCGTCAGGAGCCAGTCGTCCAGGTACGGAAAGACCTGTAATCCCTGGAGCCTCAGGTGGGCCGCTACCACCGCTAACACCTTGGTAAACACCCTGGGGGCTGAGGTGAGATCAAAGGGGAGGACCCTGAACTGATAATGACTGGCTCCCAGCCGGAAGCGAAGAAACCTCCTGGATCGTCTGTCCATCCGAATGTGGTAGTACGCATCCTTGAGGTCTATGGAACACATCCAGTCGTTCTCCCTCAAAAGGGGGAGTATAGATTGCAGGGTGACCATCCGGAACTTTTGCTTGGTTACTGACAGGTTCAACAGGGAAAGGTCTAAAATTGGTCTCAAGTCCCCCGTCTTCTTTGGCACCAAAAAGAACGTGGAGTAAAACCCTAATCCGGCTTGATCTGGGGGGATGCGCTGGATGGCTCTTTTTTCTAGCAGCTGCTCGATTTCGAGAGCTGCCGCCTCCCTTTGGTCGGGTGGAACATCTGGGAGGCTGCGAGATTTGGGAATCTTGATTAGGGGTATTGAATATCCTCTGGATATGAGTCGAAGCACCCAACTGTCTGTTGTTATGGACTCCCAAGAAGTCAGGTGCATCGAAATCCGCCGCCCCGACTGCCTCCAGAGGCGGACAGCCGGGCAACCCTTCAGGGCTGCTGCGTGGGTCTCTCAGAGAAGGGTTCTCTGGACCCAAAATTGCCAGGAGCCCCTGCCTCTGGCACGACGACCTCCCGTCCTCCTCTGCCACGGAAGGACTGGTTATCCGGAGCAGGTTGGGACTGCTGCGACTTCCGGAACCACATCTTCTTCTGTCCCTTTTGGTTCTTAGAGAAGGACCTCTGGGGAGCTGAGAAGCGGACTCCGACGGCAGACAGCGTCTTCCCGTCCTTTTCGCTCTGGACTAATGTCTCGCGAACAGTCTTGCCAAACAAGGCAGAACCATCGAAAGGGGCATTCGAAGGTCGCCTTGAAGGGCCCAGCAAAATCACAATGGCGGAGCCAGGCCTGTCGCCTCATGACAAGGCCTGCTCCGCTGGCTCTAGCGGCTCCCTCAGTAGCATGAGACAGCAGCCGCATAGATGTATTGGATACAGATCTGAGAGTGGCCATTCGGGTGGAGTAAACCTGTTTATCCTCACTCGAGATGGACTCGGGGAGATGCAGCGTATTCTTTAATCAGATCTCGCTGCATCCTAATGACATGTGCCATGTAGTTCAGCGCTCTCAAAGAGAAGGTCGCTGAACTAAACACTCGCTTCCCAATGCGATCCATCGAACGGGACTCCTTGCCCGGAGGATGGACGGAGGGACTCTCCTGGGCCAATTCCTCTTCGTGGCTGCAGCCATCATCATGGCATCTACTGGGGGACCCTTACTCCAGTGGGTGCGGTCTGATGGAGGAGAAAGAATGCGGTCCGGGCGCTTAGGGATAGGCTCAATGGTGTCCGGATCCTTCCACGCCCTGATAGATATAAGATCTACCAGGGGTCAGCAGGAGGACACCCAAGAGGTAGAAGGGCCCGCCTCGAATGCCTCCAAGAACACAGACTCGTCTGAAGAAGCCTTGGGGGCAGACCACCCCCCCCTGATCCTTAACATCTCCATGATGTCTCCAAATGAGACGTCCTCAGGGGGTGACCTAGGGGAGCCTTCCCCTTCATCCAAGTCCGTGTCTTCAGTGGCGGACTCAGGGGAGTCCATGTGCCTCCTCTTGCACTTGCGCTTCCGAGGTACTTCATCGGGGCTGTCCGAGGAGTACTCTTCAGCAGATGGATGTTCCAAGGGAACCACTTGGGACATCGAGGCGGGCTGTCCCTGGGACCGGCTGGTGGGGGCCTGGCCCAACTGCAATGGAGTGCGGGATGGAGCCGTGGCAGGGACCGGGGGTCCGGATGTCTCGACAGTGCCCTTTCCATAACGTTGAAAGCCGAGGGAGCCAGCTTCTCTAAGCCCGAGCCGACCCCCACTCGGATCCGGCGTGCGGATCGGAGTCGGAGCGAAACCATCGGATCCGAGACCAGTGTGCTCCGACCTGGGCGGGCCGAAGACACACCAGCTCCCTCGGATCCGAGGCTCGGCCCTCGGCTCGAGAGGTCGGGTCAGTACCGAAGCACTCAAGGGATGGGGCGGATCCGAGGTGCGCCGACCAATCGGATCCGACCCACCCCGGATCCAAATCTGCACGGCGCCGAAAGCTCCGAACCCGTGGTATGGGTGGAGAAGGAGCTAAGGGGCGAAAAAAGGGGTCGAAGCCCCTCCCGGTTGGGGGGGGGGCTAGGAGCACTCCCATTTGCATTTGGGCCTGGATGAATTTCCTCATCATCCGGTCCATATCAGCTTCGCTCATAGAAAAAGGTCGATCTAGAGGAGGCCACCGAAGCGGACCTAGAGAGCCGTCTCGGTGACCTCCTGGAAGGGCTAGCCTCCTCCTCCTCGGGTCCAGGAGAGAACCGAGGGGAGTGGAGCCGAGGAGGAGGAAAGCTAGAAGGCACAGGGGAAGCCTGCTTAGATGGAGGAGCCGAGCTGGAAGCTTCAGCTCTCCTCTTGTGGTGCTTCTCCCTGTGCCTCTCCTTCTGTCTCTCCCTAGAAGAATCCTTCCCCTCCGGCAACTTTAAGGGAGGTTGAGTCCCAGCCGGAGGGGGAGAACTCACAGCAACAAGTTGCTGACTGGAGGGGGCAGAGGCCGAAGCAGTATCTAGGGGTAAAAGAGCCGCCAGCACCAACTTCGACCTCCGTTCCCTTAAAGCCCGGGGGTTGAACCCTGCACAAATGGTACAACCAGAAGACAGGTGTTCAACCCCAAGCATTCGACGAGTGTGGCCATCTGCTGGGGACAGCTTATGGCCACACTCGTTATTCGAAAAGACAGCCTTAGGGGCTTCAGACATTACACCTAAGGCCTAAACACACACACACACAAACAAACTACGAAAACCCGAGAAAAATTAACTAAAGAGGGAGGAAAGCCTTAACCACACACAACTCTAACTATATTTATAACAAAAAAAGAGAATTTGAAAAATTTTCCTGTCAGAAAACTACACTTATCTCAAAACCACGCCAGGAGCTCTAGAATTCCGTTGCTTCTTGAAAAGCGGCAAACGAAATCTGGGGTCAGTCAGGGCTTGGCAAGGGGTTATGGGTAAGAGGGAGGAGCTAGGAGCTCGGAGCCTAAGCTTTTGAATTGCCGGCTCGGATCCGAGATCAGATCCGATACCCACAGGTTGCAGACGAATGAAGTCTGCCTACTTCAGATTCAATGTTTCAAAGCCCTGTTCCCGAGAAAAGGTTTCAGTGAAACCTTACTATTTAGTCCAGGTGGTCTGTCAGCCTGAAATCTAATTATCCATTCTTGTTCTGAGGCTTCGGTCTTATTGTTCATGTTCCCACCTCTTTTATTTTCTTGTATAATGTGTAACACTAGAAATTTTAAGGTATGTGTGGCTCCCTCCTGTATAACATGCATCGCTAACGCACTTGTCTCTCTTTTATTTTTAATGTCCCTTACATGTTCTAGGACTCTATCTTTGAGCAGCCAATTAGTTTTGCCTACATAGCAGGCTAGGCATTTTGTACAGAGACCAAAACATACGACATTCTTACTATGACAGTCTGTATAAAAGCGTGTATCAATGCTGAACTTTCTAGTCGGGTGTATACTGCCCCCCTCCAAATATGAAGGGGCAGGCTGTACACCTTCTACCAGAAAGGTACCTACCCTATCAGACCTTGCATAGTGGTCTCCATCTGACTTCTTGTAGCACAACTGTCTTTTTAATGACATGTTGTTTTTAAAGGTAAAAGATGGTGCAGCCCCTATAACAGCTTCTAGTTCATCCACATTTAGCAATATGCCCCAATTATGTTTAATTATATCACAGACTGTACTGATATTACTTGCAAATGTTAATGGAATACGTAATACATCATTCTCTAGGTTTCTGGTTACTCTGGTACTGGTGGAATAGTTACTTTGGTTATTCTGGTTGATTCTCGTCTTGTCATAATAGGGCTTGTACCTCTCTCTTCTCTCATTCCAAGCCACATTTGTTTGTCTATATCTCTGGCTTTATATCCCCTTTCAATAAATTCATGTTTTAAGAGGGTAAGTGCCTGAGACAAACTATCATCATCATTATATAGCCTCATGCATCTGTCTGTCCTTTGATCACATTGGTTTTAGTGTAGTTAGGATGCATACTACTACTATGTAGGCCATTGTTCTTTCTAATGGGTTTCCTATACATGGAGGTATGAACATAATTGAATGTGTCTCTTGTAACCTTTACATCTAAAAACTCTATTTCTCTATTTGAGTATTTGTATGTGAAATTCAAAAAGGGAGTAATGGTATTAATGAAATTTAAAAATTGCTGCAAATTATCTTCGTTATCATGCCACAACAGAAAAATGTTGTCAACAAAACGCTTGTACCATATAACAGACTTAGCAAAAACGTTGCCTGTCAAAATATTCTGTTTCCCATTTGTAACACCGATACCTATTGTGAGATTTCTGCAACTCATGTTAAAGCCTTTACAGATAGACTGCAAGTTTTTTTGTTTGATATGTTAATAACAGGCATGATTTCTTAGCCACTTTTTGAATACTTCAATATGGAGTACCCAGTGACTCCAATTATGTATGGCCTACCAAAAGTCCATAAAAACATGGAAAGTCCACCCATGCGACCTATAGTATCTAGTTGGGGGTGGGCGACAGAACCACTGTTGATATATGTTGAGAAAAACCTAAATCCTGTACTTTAGGAATGTACTACTGTCTTATTGGACACTAAAGATTTTTTGAGAGACCTAAGTGTACATTTGGAGGGTATAGATGACCAATGTTGGCTTGTTACTCTCGACACAGAGTCCCAAAGTTATTCCCCATTCTTGGGGTATAGATAATGTAAGGGAACTACTCAATAGAAAAGGGATAGAAAATACCAAAATTCGACTCATGTGTACCCTACTTGAGATCATCCTAGAAAATAATACCTTTGTATTTGGCGACAAGTTTTATATACAGAAGGCTGGTGTGGCTATGGGCACTGCCTGTGCCCATAGCTACGCCAACCTAGCACTTGTACAATGGGAAACAGAAAATTTTGACAGGCAACGTTTTTGCTAAGTCTATTATATGGTACACGCGTTTTGTTTACAATATTTTTCTGTTGTGGCATAACGAAGATAATTTGCAGCAATTTTTAAATTTCATTAATACCATTATTCCCTTTTTGAATTATTTCACATACAAATACTCAAATAGAGAAATAGAGTTTTTAGATGTAAAGGTTACAAGAAACACACTCAATTATGTTCATACCTCATGTATAGGAAACCCATTAGAAAGAACAATGTCCTACATAGTAGTAGTATGCATCCTAACTACACTAAAACCAATGTGATCAAAGGACAGACAGTTAGATGCATGAGGCTATATAATGATGATAATAGTTTGTCTCAGGCACTTACCGTGTTAAAGCATGAATTTATTGAAAGGGGATATAAAGCCAGAGATATAGATAAACAAATTAAAGTGGCTTGGAATGAGAGAAGAGAGAGGTACAAGCCCTATTATGACAAGACGAGAATCAACCAGGGTAACCAAAGTAACTATTCCACAAGTACCACAGTAACCAGGAATCTAGAGAATGATGTATTACGTATTCCATTAACATTTGCAAGTAATATCAGTACAGTCTGTGATATAATTAAAAATAATTGGGGCATATTGCTAAATGTGGAGGAACTAGAAGGTGTTATAGGGGCTACACCCATCTTTTACCTTTAAAAACAGCATGTCATTAAAAAGACAGTTGTGCTACAAGAAGTTAGATGGAGACCACTATGCTAGGTCTGATAGGGTAGGTACCTTTCCGTGTAGAAGGTGTACAGCCTGCCCCTTCATATTTGGAGGGGGGCAGTATACACACCCGACTAGAAAGTTCAGCATTGATAATCACTTTTATACAGAGTGTCATAGTAAGAATGTCGTATATTTTGGTCTCTGTACAAAATGCCCAGCCTATTATGTAGGCAAAACTAATCGGCTGCTCAAAGATAGAGTCCTAGAACATGTAAGGGACATTAAAAATAAAAAAGAGACAAGTGCATTAGCGATGCCTGTTATAAAGGAAAGAGCCACACACACCTTCAAATTTCTAGTGTTACACATTACACATGAAAATAAAAGAGGTGGGAACATGAACAATAAGACCGAAGCCTCAGAACCAGGGGCGTCCCGTGCTATCGGACTGCTGGACTGCAGCCCCCTCAAAATAAAAAATAGAAAAAAAAATTTTTTTAAATTTCGCGGACTTCGCGCATTCGCAGTAGTCCCGACTACTGTCGGTCTATGCGCATGCTCCAGGAAGTCCGGCAGTCCCCATAGGGAAACACAAGGAGACGTCTGTGCACTTTTAAAGTGCACTGACTCGCTGGGATTATGTGTTGGGTCCGGACTGCAACAGCAGCAGTCAGGACAGTCTCGTCGGGAAGGAGCTTTGCTTGGGATCTCGTGGGTCTTTGGAGTATTGCGCGGGCAGGATGTACGTTAGCTGGATATATTATGGAGAACAGACAGGTAAGTGTATGGTGCTTTTTACTTTTACAATGTTTATACTGGATTGAAGTGTGTGTGTGTGTGTGTGTGTGTGTAAATGCCCCAGGTGCTCATGGTGGTGTGGTAGGGAATACCTCAGGCTTGAACCCTGTACCCTGTATGCAGGTGTTAAAGACTTGAGTTCCCTACCCACCACCATTTGTAAAAAAATTGCAGATTTTTGCCTCATATTCGATCTGATCTGTTCCTCATAATATCTGTGGTTTGTAAATGTTGCAATGCTTGATATTTGATGGTGTAGTAGTAGCATTGTTGCCTCACAGCTGCAGGTTCTCAGGTTTGATTCTTGGCTGGGGTTCCTTCTTTGTGGGGTCTGTTATCTTCTCCCTGTGTTTGTGTGGGTTTCCTTTTATTTGATGTTGCACTGGTAGCATTGTTGCCTCACGGCTGCAGGTTCTCAGGTTTGATTCTTGGCTGGGGTTCCTTCTTTGTGGGGTCTGTTATCTTCTCCCTGTGTTTGTGTGGGTTTGCTTTTGTGTCCTCCCATGTTACAAAGACATGTCTGCATTATTTCTTCCTGGGCCTCTGCTGAAAATTCTTTTTTTGTTCCAAGTCAGACTGTCCTGATTAAAAAATGTTAAATAAAATTGACAGGCATTTGAATTTCAGACTTCAGGTTTCTGAATGTTTAATTCCTTGCATATTTGATGGTGCAGTGGTAGTATTGTTGCCTCACAGCTGTAGGTTTTCTGGTTTGATTCTTGGTTGGGGTGCCTTCTGTGTGGAGTCTGCATCTCCTCCCTGTGTTTGTGTGGATTTGCTCTGGTGCCCTGTCATTTTACAAAGACGTGTCTACAGTATTAATCCCTGGGTCTCTGCTGAAAATTGTTTTAGTTCTGTCAGCAGTAAAATTGACCGGCATTTGAATTTCAAACTTCATGTTCTTCAGAATACATAGTAGCAAAACCTTTTTTTTCTAGCAATTTTCTAAGTTTATAAGATGAATATTTTAAATTTGTCCCTATTTTTGGGAATGTATTCACCCATTATTGGCTTCGTCCAGGTTTTTGTGCTAAGGTTGATAGCTATGGCAAGAACTGAATATGTTTGAGGGCTGTATTCCCTCATTACTGGGTTTGTCCAGGTGTTTTGTACTAAGAGGTTGACAGCTATGGTGAGAACTGAATTCACTAAATGATAGCCATTTAAGTTTCAGTCTTCCTCTCTTTTACAAAGCAGCTGATGTGGCGTAGTGGTATGTTACTCTGACTGTTTTTTGCTCAGGGACCTTGGCAGTAAAATGTATGGTGGCAACTCAACATTTTATTCTAGCAACTTTCCAAGATTATACAAGCAATGTTTAATGTGTCCCTGGTTTTTGGGCTTTTGACTACACCTCCCAATACATTTTGGATTTTTCCAGTTTTCTTGAGCTGCGAAGTTGAGATGCAGTTGAGTATTGAGTAGATTTTACAAGGCGCTGAGAGCTGCAGGGGAATAGAAGTTTAGTGCTTTGCCTAGTTAATACTATAGCACAACAGGTTGTGTACTTGCTTTTGATGCAGAAGGCTGTGGGTTCTACTCCCACAAGGGGTGGATGCTGCCATACTGAGAATATTCTCCTTGGTGAAGATACTAACTATGAGTCTGTTATCAGTTTGCCATCCATTTCCTCTTGCAATATTATTACTAGCTTATCATTTTTTAATGTAATATAGGCAATTTATTCCTGAGGGGCAACAGACACTTTATTTTTCGATTAAACCATGAAATATAAAGGTGATTGCTAGCAGCAACCGCTTCATTAGTTACAGATTTCTTTAATGTGGAATTATTTAGATGACTTACTTCAGAGATTGTGCATATTTACTGATAATGGACTGTAGAATTGTGCATATTTACTGATAAAGGTGGACTGTAGAATTGTGCATATTTACTGATAATGGTGGACTGTAGAATTGTGCATATTTACTAATAATGGTGGACTGTGGAATTGTGCATATTTACTAATAATGGTGGACTGTAGAATTGTGTATATTTACTAATAATGGTGGACTGTGGAAGTCTGAGTAGACTTTTTATGATAAATGTTCTCAACTGGGCAGTTTTGCCATTATGGGTGCATATGGTTTGTTTCATTGCTTACTGGAAAAATGTTCAAAACAAATTTAAAAACCCTCTAACAAGTGTACTGTATTGTACAAGGAATATAATTTTAGTACAATGAGGAAGGTGTATCAAAGAGCACATGTATGTTTCATATGCAAGGGGCCTATGATTTGAAAACAGCCCAAAATTAGTCTTTATCTGCCACTGGCAAAAAGTACAGTTTTGTACCTACCATAAATGTAGATGTTCGAGGATCCACATTGCTGCAGTCCTAACTATTGGGTAGTCCGCTGTCCAGTCGGCCCGAATACCAAAGTATATGGCTGGCGTCGGTCAGGGCGCATTAGACTGACGTCAGTACGTCAGGGTACTAATGCGCATGACCGACGTCATATCCTCAGTCTTTTCTTGCCCCAGATGTCAGAAGACCCTAAAAAGACAAGGCCCAATATACCTGCACCAAAAATATGTACAATATATACAAAATTATCAGCATATAACCTCACCTACACAACCACCCCTAAACACAGAGGGGAAGGAGGGAGGGTAAATTGGACTGCAGCAATGTGGATCCTCGAACATCTACATTTATGGTAGGTACAAAACTGTACTATGTTCTTCATTCCACATTGCTGCAGTCCTAACTATTGGGTAGAATCCCAAAGCAGAGGTAAGGGAGGCTGGCAAATCATAAAGAAGCAGGAGCTGACAACATGCCTTGCAAAATAGCTGTGGCAAAACCAGCCCTAGACTTAGAGTAGAGAGGAAGGTGATAATGCTTAGAGAAAGTATGCACTGAACTCCAAGTAGCTGCCTCCAAAATATCCTTAGTTGCCACCCCTTAGAAATGCTGTTGAAGTGGCAGTAGCCCTAGTGGAATGAGGCCTAATCCCAGCTGGAATCTCCTTGCCATGATGGGAATAACAAAATGCAATGCAAAACCCAATCCACCTAGAAATAGTTTGTTTTGACACAGGCTTGCCCTGAACTCAAAGCAAAAGAAACAAACAACTGCTGAGACTGCCTAAAATCCTTAGTCCTGCTTAAATAATAACGCAATTGCCTGTGTACATCTAAAGTGTGCAAAATCTTTTCCCCTTTATTTTGGGGGTCTGCATAAAAAGTAGGCAAATGAATAGTTTGGTTTAAAGCCACACTAGAAACCACCTTAGGCATAAAGGAAGGATTAGTACGTAATGATACCCTATCCTTATGGAAAATCAAAAGGGCTCTACTGCCATAAGGGCCTGCAACTCAGACACCCTTCTTGCAGAAGTAATAGCCAACAGAAAAGCAGTCTTCCATGACAAGTATTTCAATTCAGCAGTAGCCGCAGGCTCAAAAGGTTGTAGAGTAAGTTTTTCCAACACAAAATTGAGATCCCAAGCAGGAGTAGGAGCTCACGTGGGGGTCTTATATTCTTTGCCCTCTAAGAAACTGCTTGAACAAAGGATGCGAAAACAATGGTGGGTCACAATCATAGTGAGCTGAAATTGCTGCAGCATGAATCTTAATGGAAGAGAAGGACAAACCTTTGTCCAATAACTCAGTAAGATATTGAAGAGCCACACTCAAATTAGGCTCAGAAATCTCCAAATTCTTTGCTGTACTCCAAAATAAAAATCTCTTCCATTTTTCTGCGTACACTTTCCTTGTACTAGGTCTTCTAGCTTCCATAATCACATTTAAAACTTGTTGAGGAAGTTGAGACCTGCTGTGTTTCAACACAGAATATGCCAGGCTGTTAGATGAAGAGAGTGAAGCTTGACATTGAGCAGATGACCGTCCTTCTGAGATAACAGATGTGGAATCAAAGGTAAAGGCCATGAAGGCTTCCTTACCAGACTCCTTAGTAGTGGGTACCAGTGTTGCCGAGGCCAATATGGAGCTATTAAAAGCATCCTTGGCTTGTCTTGTCTGACCTTTAAGAGCACCTTTGGAAGAAGAGGCAGAGGTGGAAAGGCATACACATGAAGATTTTTCCAACTGAAAGACAGAGCATCCACTTTCCAAGCTGTGTGATGAAACCCCTTTGTGCAAAACTTTGGCAGCTGGTGGTTTAGTGGAGAAGCGAACAGATCTATGTCTGGAGTTCCCCATGACACTGTCAATTTCTGAAATACATGAAGATCCAGTTTCCACTCGTGGGGATCCATGATTTGTCTGCTTAACACATCTGCTAAGGAGTTCTGTGCTCCCGGCAGAAACCTTGCCTGAAGAGTTAGTTGCAAGCTGAGCGCAGTCTCCCATAAAATCATTGCTTGCCTGCATAGAGGATAAGAATGTGTTCCCCTTGTTTGTTGATGTACCACATGACAGTTGTGTTGTCTGTTAGAATCAACACCTGCCCTGGAAGAAGTAACTCCTTGAAAGCCATTAATGCAAACTGGACTGCTAACATCTCCTTCATGTTGATATGTAGATGCTGTAGTCTGGCAGGCCACTTGTCTTGTATCCACTTTCCATTTAGATGAGCTCCCCAAGCAATCTCCGAGGCATCTGTCGTTAAAATCTGACTCGCCTCTGGCCGGGTCACAGAGAGTCCCTTGTTTAGGTGACATTCCTGAGCCCACCACAAAAATTCTTTTTGAAGGCAAGGTATTATTTGAATGACAGTGTCCAAATCCTGGCAGTGCTGTGTCCATACATTTTTGAGATACCATTGCAGCTTCCTCATATGCAGTTTGGCATTGGGAAGCACCAGAATACAAGATGCCATGAACCCTAATGCTTGAAGGACTGTCCTTGCAGTCAGCACGGACTGATGAGATAGTTGATGGAAGTAACGTGATAGACTCTTTTGTTTGTCCGGGGTTAAAAAGGCCATCTGGGCTGCTGTATTCAGTCTCACACCCAGAAAGCACATGTCTTGAGAGGGTACTAGACTGGACTTTATTTCGTTCACAGAATACCCTAGGCATCTTAGCACTGCTATAACATATTCCAGATGCTGTAGAAGGTCTTCCTTTTCTTGAGCCAGAATCAGGCAGTCGTCCAAGTAAGGATAGATTTGAATTCCTTTTAGCCTGAAGTAAGCTATCACTGGAGCCAGAACCTTTGTGAATACTCTGGGCGCAGTAGATAAGCCAAAGGGCAATGCAGAGAACTGATAATGAGAATTTCCAGCTCGAAACGCAGATACTTCCTGCAACTTAGTCTTATAGGCACATGAAGGTAAGCTTCCTTGAGATCTAAAGTTACCATCCAGTGATCTTTGCCCAGCAGAGGTAAAAGCTGTTGTAACGTCAACATCTTGAACTTGGGAATGTCCAGATAAGTGTTGAGGATAGATAAATCCAAAATTGGTCTCCACGTGTTCCCCTTCTTTGGTACTAGGAACAGGCGAGAATAAAATCCTAGGCCCCTTTCTGATACAGGGACTGGCTGAATGGCCCCTATTTGGAGTAACAGAGAAATTTGCTTGTGAGCCTCTTTCCTTTGTGGAGGAGGAACGTCTGGCATGCCTTTGAAAGGGGCAATGTATGGAAATAAAACCTGTAACCGTGGTGAATGATATCCAACACCCATCTGTCTTGAGTAATTAAATCCCAATTTTCTTTGAAAAGAGACAGTCTTCCTCCCAAAGGAGCTGCCAGATGAGAATCTACTGGCAGCTGAAAAGGCAGGTCATTGGGTCTGTTTACGAAAGGACTGACCCCTGCCCTCACCAGAAGTCTGAGCAGGTGAACTCCCTGTTCTAGGCCTAAAAGAACCTTGAGCTCTGCCCCTACCACGTCTAGACCTACCCCTAGACTGGGAATCATAAGCAGGATATGTCCATCCCTTAGTAGGCCAATTTCTACTAAACTTGGTGGCTGCACCTGCAAAAATCTTTAACAGTTTGCATAGACTTAGCTTTGTCCTCCATTTTCTTTAAAACTGCTTCCACAGGCGAACCAAACAACACATCAGACTGTAAAGGAGCATCCAAAATCCTTGTCTTAACATGCTCAGCTAAATTCTGATCCCTCAACCAGGCATGCCTGCGAAGAACAGAACTAGTGGCAGCCACCCTCGAGGAGGCCTGTACAGCATCAAAACCACATTGCAAAGAATGCTTACCCACTTGTTCAGACACATGAACTAAATCCAGCAACTCTTTACACTCAATACCTTCCGCCAAAGCATCCACCTTAGATTTCAATTGTGAAAGGAGATAATTTTGATATTTTAGCATGTGAAACTGACAATTCAACGCCCTCATGGCTAAAGTGGAAGAAGTATACACTTTCTTTCCCCATCTATCCAAAGCCCTTGCCTCTTTATCAGTGGGAACAGGGTTTTTAACAACAGAGGCCTTAACACCTTTAGGTCCCTGAGAAACAGTTTCGGGTCTGCCCTAGGACTCTTAAAAGATACTTATGAGCTTCAGGCACCCTATAGTACCTATCAGGTTTAACAGGAGCAGGAGGCAAAGAATCAGGGTTCAGGGAAGCCTCTGCAAAACATCTTCCACAACATTCAACACAGGAGGTATAGCTAAGGGCCTATGCTGGGGTAAACAAGAATTCCCTAAGCCTTTTCCTGGAATCAGAGTAATCTTGGCCTTCCCATTTAAAGTGCTCCCTCATGGAATGCAGAGTCTCTGAAAATGAGAAATCCTCAGGAGGAGAAGCTGTAGGAGTGGAATCATCCACATCAGAATCAGAATAAGGAGGATACTCCTGCAAGTCTTCCGCAGAAGACTCAGAAGCCTCTGAACACTGCTCAAAACTCTCAAACTCAGGTTCCACCCTAGGCCTCTTATCAGGAGGGGGCATAGAACCTCTAATCATAGTAATCAAATCTTCTGCCATTTTAAGCATATGTTTCTTAGGCACAGAACCTGAAGTGCCAGGAGAAGCCCCCACTGAAGCTAAACTTGGCCTACCTCTCAAAGAAGTTTTGGAAACAGAAGGAGAGGCTCTAACTACCTTGGGAAGAGAGGGAAGAACAGTCACCTGAGAAGCCCCTCAGCCTGGCCTACCTCCTGAGAAGGCACATCCTGTAACAGCAAAGTCTCTGCCTGAGACTCCAAAGAAACTCCTGGCAAAACCTCTGGCTCCACTGAGCCTTCTAAAGAACCGGCGTCCGGGACTGCCGGTTCATCAACCCTAGGCTTCGCTGTTTTGTCCTTGCGCTTTTTGGACGAAGCGGGCGTCGGAGCATCCGACGGCATTTTATAATTACAACGCTTCCCAAACACTAACCTGGCACAGTCTAACCTCCTCTTAATAGTGCGTTTGTTAAATCTAGCACAAGAGCGGCATCCAACAACGTCGTGCTCAGGCCCTAAACGAGGTATACACAAGGTATGGTAATCCCTATGAGGTATCTGTTTCCCACAAGAAATACAGTTATTCACTTTTTCTGACATCCGGTTAAATACTGAGGCAAGAAAAAACCAAAATGTTCCCAACGGGGTACTTAGCCAACTTTGATTCGGTCTGAAACTCCGACTTCAGAAAATTTCAGAACGCCAACCTGCACTCGCAAAACTGCTTCTGCATCGGACCATGCGGCAAAAAAGACTGAGGATATGACGTCGGTCATGCGCATTAGTACCCTGACGTACTGACGTCAGTCTAATGCGCCCTGACCGACGTCAGCCATATACTTTGGTATTCGGGCCGACTGGACAGCGGACTACCCAATAGTTAGGACTGCAGCAATGTGGAATGAAGAACATTGTATTTTCTTTGAATGTGGGTTTCAATGCTGTTTCAATGAATGTGAGTTTCAAGGGCAGAGAAGTTTTAATGCTAAGTTTTCATTGTGAGACTGCATTGCTTTGTTTAACAGATGACTTTGTGTTTGTGCTGTAAAATACAAAATAAAACTTTCAAATGAAGTCCAACTCATCATAGAAGTAAAGCAGTATGCACATTAGTGTTTATGGTAAATGGAGTGAAATAGCCAAGTAATGGTTCATTGGAATGGCTGCAGAGGCTCTATTCAACCATTATTTTGTCGGGGGGAAGGGCAGCAAACTCAGACAGGCCCAGCTGAACTATACCTCCCAAATGTCCAGATTTTCAAAGAATGAATAGATTTTTGCTTCTTATTTTTGGTTTGTTCTTCATAAAATTTGTAGTTTTCTGGCAAATCATTTAGGAATTAAGTCACTAAATAATAAGTTTCAGACTTCATAAACTTCAGAAAAATGCATGTTAAAGTAAGAGCTGTTCTATCAACTGTCTCAATTTATACAAGAACAACTGTTTATATGTGCCCCCAATATATTTGGCCTTGTTCAGATTTACTGCATTAACAGGTTGAGAGGTACATGCAAATAAATTGCTTTATAGAATTAGGCATAGCCAACCTCTCAACTGTCCCCAATTTTTGGCTCAAAATGTTGCTCTTCCCCCTAATAATCCCTCCGCAAAATAGCAATTTTGGAAGAAAACATGGACGGTTTACAATTAAGAAATAACTGTAATAATCAAAGTTATAGATTACTTGAAATGCATGTAGATTCTTTTATTTTGTCAGCTGCTCAAGGTAGCAGTACTAATATTAAAGTGTCCCTTCTTTGACAGGTAGCAGCTGTACTGTGTGTCTATTTTATATTTTTGCATCACATTTTTGGTCCATTTTTCATAAAATTGTGTTTTTTGGCAAATTAGTGACAAATCACTAAAGACTGAAGTTAGAAAATGACAGACATTTGAGTTTCAGATTTTATACCCTTCAGAAAATTTATACTAATGCAAGACCTATTCTATTATCTTTCTAAGTTTATTAGAGCAATATTTAAAAATTGTCCTTATTTTTGGGCCTTTGTCCCACTTCTGTGTATGGCTTTGTCCAGATTTCTTGCTCTTGAGGTTGAGAGGTATGACAAATGTGTCAGGGCCATCACAGTTAGCCAGAGAGATTTCAAATTGTGACATGCTTGTTGCACCCCACTCCCCCATGTAGTGACTCTGGATGTGTCCAAGCAAGGCAAGGAGTAGTTGTATCTACCTTGGATGCGGAGGACACACTGCATAAGTACTACAGTGGCTTTTCATCTGTCCTTGATTTTGCAGAATGGTCTGGTTTCTGTCATATTTTTGTACTGTTGATTTATGCTTATTACTCAGATTTATGCTTATTACTCAAAGTGCCTGTTGCTCTGTGTTTAAGTAGCAATGCTTTAATGACCATAAGGTAAGCTTGTCTGAGATCGTAAGATGCAAGTAAGCTTTAATAAGCATACTGTTAAAGAATTGCCAACATTGAAAGCCTTTCTGTTGTTGCCATGCAGAGAATACTTGACTAGATAATGTATAAGCCTTGGGTATTAAAGGACAGGATTCCATTATTTTAAAAAGCTCATTACACTTGTTGGAGACTTCCAGTCATCTCTACAGACTTTACCCGTAAACTAAACAGAATGCCAATCATGTGTGGTCCATAACCTGTACAGTAATCCTTTAAGCAATGTATCTTGAGCTTGTTTCTTGTTTGCTTTTCATTTTTACTTTTATCATGTTTTCCCCATGAAACAAGTTGTCAGGCAGCAGGTCTTTTTGGATAAGAAACATTTTTACAAGTGGGGGCATCACATAGATTTCTACTTTCAGCATGTTACTTGGTACTTTAATAAAGCTGAATATATTATAATTAGAACTGCAGTGCAAGGAGAAGTGGTTTGAGTTGAGTGCTTCTGGTTTTCTTATACTTGATTTTGACTGGCATTCCAGTAATGTATTTAAAAGTAATTTATTTTTTCATGCCTCACAACCTTTTGTTTCCATCTAGATATTAAGTAAGCTGTCATGCAGGCAATGCATTGAAATATTTTTATTCTTCTACACTTATTTTTGTCTTGATTGGACTTTCATAATGATGGTTTGCCACCCAGGGCAGCGTATTTAATTAAAGTTATTTTTTTGTGGTTTTGTGCATAGCTCCTCCCCTTTCTGGTTGACCACACCCCTTCCCTTGACCCCACCCATTCAGCTGTCTCCTGCAGCCCCCCTGTGATTTGAAGTCACCAGCCGCCACCGCTCAGAACAACAATGGATAATTAGATTTCAGGCTGACAAACCACCTGGACTAAATAGTAAGGTTTCACTGAAACCTTTTCTCAGAACAGGGCTTTGAAACATTGATTATTATGTTTAGTCACATCTTTTAACATCTATACATATATTCTACAGTTTTAACTCTAACTCTAGAGCAAGCTTTTACAGTTTTTTACATACATTTTTAGTCCATTATTTATATGATTTGATTGTTTATATAGTGTATGTCTTTTTAATTTTTATTTTCAAGATACTGTCAACTGATTGGTTTTGACACAGATGTATCATTATTTAAACAAGAGCAGCAGTTACTGTAGTATGTCTGAGGAAGCAGAGACGACTCTGTGAAAGCGCTCACATGTTTTATATATTTTTACTATTTTTTATTAAAGTGGTGTTTTGCTGTGTGTATTCCAACGAGTTGGTGGTTTTTTTTGGAACATTATACTCTTATTGTTGGTTACTTTATCCAGATTTAGGGGATTTGTGTTTGATAGTAACAATTCAACATTGTCTTTAAGCAGAAAATACATCAGATGACTCGTATCAGAAAATGTTTGTGCAGACAAAAATAAGATTCTTATGAATAGAGGCATAAAGTCCTCCACAAGTACCTTATACTGTTCAAAAATAATATACCTCAAAGTAATCGATAATTAACTGCTCCTCCTAAAAGACAATGAAGTATTTTCTACCACATATAAATTCATTCTTTGAAGGCTTTCCCTAAAAATCGAAACATCAAAATCTTTCATTTTCCTCCAACTACTTACCAAATGTAAGGTCCCTCAGCTAATAAGCAATAACTAAAATCAAGAGGTAAGGCTCATACTTCCTAAAGGTCCTGCCTTTCCTTTCTCTGGACTAGAGCACATGTTAATCAACCTAATGTGTTTACTATCAAACCAAAAGTCACAACTGAAAGCTTTACCAGGTTTGAGAGCAAAAGGGTCAAACATGTTGTTAATGCCCCTCTTCCCCTTACTCAAGATATAAGTTTTGGTGCTTTATTCAGGGAAATGGTAGGTAACCCTGAATGGCCAGCAAGTTGACCTTCTCTGTTTCATTCAGTTTCCTTATGGAGGGCATGAGCTGACTACATATTCCCAAGCAAGAATGTAAAGGGCATAGGCCTTTCGCCTCACCAGGTTATTCACATTTTCTGCTACTGCAGAACAAATGGGCCAATTGGATGCAGGCAGAGAAACTATCATGTTCAGTTATGCTGTGCTTGGGGGGGGGGTTAAACAAATCTCAAATTTAACATCAGTGACTGTAAGCACAGCAATTTAGAACTGCACAAAAAAACAATAATGGCAACAAGTCACAAAGTCTAGATTATCCTTTTTTGGAATGAAATAGTGGAATATAAGATATGCCATCAATTTGAATATCAAAAGAGACATTAAAAATGATTGCATTATGGCCCACAGGTGATGAGCTGCAACCCTGAAATGCTTTACATTATCTGAAATAAAAGTCTCTCTATGAAGCAGTTTGTCATTCACAGAATGAACACATACAAAATCTGCTGTGCAGTAAAGTTTCTGCATTACCAAATGTGGCACTGATGACTTCTACAAGGAGGCAAAGTAACTTTGATGAGGTCATTTCCTTCTCAGGAAGGTAAGACGACTTCTGCTACTGCTGCAACATTGGTATATCCAGCCTTCTCACAGTCAGCAGATATGCAAAGAAGACATGTGAATAGCATCAGGTAAAATTGTCTGCACAGAAAAAACAGCGAATATTTCCTTTGCAACTCTCAACTTCTGCTCACCTCAGGAAGCTGAGGCAGGACTCTGGCTAGGCTCAGACATATCCACTAATTGCTCCAATTTAATGTTACAATGTAGTTTAATTTGCTGTCTAGAGACCTTAGTTGGTCATCTAGGAGTCTGCATCCACGGATAATCAGGGTCATATGCCCTGTCACCTACACAATAATCAATCAAGCTCTTGAAATTCTGCACATTTGTTATTAGTATAACAGTTAATTGTAAACAGTTGCACTGTACAGCCCATAAAAAGTAAACAAAAATTCCTTTTTTAAAACTTGAATGAAATGTGCCTATTTCCACCATCCAGTTTTTGCACATGGGCTAGTTTTAAAACTAAGTCCCACGATACTTGCTAAAGCTTAATTTTCTAGAGCATATAGCTTTTCAACAGCCCATGTGCAATGGTGAGCAATTTTAATACTTCAAACCTTCATGAAATTTGATCGAGACAAACTGACCATCTTCTTAGTTTGGTACCTCTGTATCCTTCTTAGTTTCTAAATCACAGACACGTTACACAGAACAATGACCCACACTCAAAATGTGATTTGACTATAAATTTAAACAGGGTAACAAAATTACAAGCGAACAAGAATGCTACTTCCAACTCTTAAATATATAGGATACACTAGAAAAGTAGACAGAAACATGATTTGTAAGCTATTTTGTAGTTCATATTCATATAACTTAAACAGGGCAGCCGCAGTGGTGCAGCAGTTAGCGTTGCCGCCTCACAGCAAGAGGTACTCCAGTTCGATCCTCAGCTAGGGTGCCTTCTGTGCGGAGTCTGCATATCCTCCCTGTGGTGGTCGTGTGGGTTTCCTCCGGGTGCTCCTGTTTCCTCCCACACCCCAAACACATGCTGTAAGTGGATTGGACACACTAAATTGGCCCTAGGTGTGAGTGTGTGCGTGTGTGTGCCTTCTGTGGCAGGCTGGGAACCGGGCTAGCAACTCAATACTGTAAAAACTCCACTGCCAATCATGAGCGGACAGATGATCCGCTGTGGCAACCCCTAACCGGGAAAAGCTGAAAGAAGAAGACATTCACATAACTTAAACAGTGGTTCTGTGCATAATGACTGTTAACATTTCTGCGATTATTCGTGCATGATGGATTTTAATGCTGTTCTGTAGCTTGATAATGTACATTGTATTGTACATACGATCACACATTATGCTTTGAGCTATTAAATAAGAACCATTTACCATGCTGCTTGCCTCCTGATTCACACAGAGAAAGGTCCAACAAACAATTCACCTACTTGGTTAACAAATATATAATACATACATGTTTATGATACAAAAGCTGGAGCAGATTTAATGTTAAACAATTACAGTATACTTTCTTCTTAATAATGACAAAGTAAGCAAGATAAGAGTCTTCTCTGTAGTAAAAATAAAATATTACCACATGTGTGGCTTTCATGGTGCTGCCTTCAAATCTCGTCAGACATGAGGTATCTTCAGGACCCAAGTCGCACTCCTCCACTTCCTGGGCATTACAAGGACCTCCATCTCTGTCAGAGTTCTGAAAATTGAATAGAAAAACAAAATATAATTACAATAATTATATACAACATAGTCGAGATGTCAAAACAAAGAACTGGGGATTTTCTCCAAGGATTCTACTTTTTAACAGTAAAAAATTTAATATTTGTTTATCGGGAAAGTCTGACTGGAACAGAGCTCATTTTCAGTGGAGGCCTGGGGAGAAATGCTCCAGACGCACGACTTTGTAATATGGGAGGAAACCCACGTGAATGCAGGGAGGGTATGCAAACTCCGCATAGAAGGTACCCCAGCCAAGAATTGAACCACAGAACCTCTTGCTGTGAAGTGACAACACTAACTGCTGCACAAAGACAGCAGGATTACATTTATTACATTTTATTTAATGAACTGATAAACTGCCCAATCTGTGGATTATCTCAAGATGTGTCAATACCAGGACTATTGTGTTGCTTACGTCCATGCACCTTCAACTACCTACAGGTGCTGTATGTACATGGAGGAGGAACAAAGAAGCAACCCAACATTCTTTCTTCCCTGCAGCTGGGGAAGTGTCAGTGTACTACCAGCTTTCAGCAAAATCTAGCTGTATGGAGTAAAGGAGGAATGAAGCACCCAAAGAATGGCTCCTCCTTAAAAGTCAGTTCACTAGCAGCTTCCTACAGACACTTTTACAAGCTATCTTTACTGGAAAAGGTGGTGAGTAAACACTAGAACAGCAGTTCCCATTTCTAGGGAATCAAGGGAAAGTCAAAGCTATATCAAATGTCTGTACAAACCACATATAACAGTACATTCCAGTTTGTCCAGAAAGGCTTTCCATCATTTGAGTGTGAGGTTGCTGCTCATTATTTTAATCCCAACTTTGTTCTCTTAATCAGCCTGGTGAGTCCATTACTTGCACTGAAATGACATATTCTTTTTCCTTTTGGGCAAGAGCCGGTCCTCCTGTTGGTTCCCCAGACAAAGTGAAAGCACTACAACCCAATCATCCAAAGTCCATGGTAAGAGCCAAACAGCATACTTTTTCACATCTGAAGAAAGATTTCAGTGTTACAAAGCAGGTCAGTTTGCAGATCATGCTGGGAGAACCTAATTATCCTCACTGGTGCAGCCAGGAAACCCGCACATAGGCTGTTATCATACAGAGACTCCCTAAAGATGGACCTCTGTCCTTCCACTCACCAACTTCTCTTTCATGTACTTGTGTTCTGACTTTCACCTACCTTTACAGGTCAGCAGAGAAGCACAGTTAGCCATTTCCCATCCCTCCTCATGGGCAAGCCAGTATCTGCTGCTCATTTTCATTGCCTCCTGCCCAGCTCTTTCAGAGCCCGAGTTGCTAACTAAACATGGGTCATTTAGCATTTAGTCAGGGTTCTAACTGCTGATCACTTTTTTTGTAGATCTCTGCCCAGATAAGGTGGTAAACTTTTCAAGATGCATAATCTGAACGGAGTGCAATTTGTGTTAATTCGTGGACTAGGTTTGGAATGAGTTTTCTTAAACTTACTACTATGGCCATGGATCTATCTAAACACTGTAACTTACTATTTTTTTTTAATTTTCATTTTATTTTTTTTTTTATCTTAAGTATTTGTTAAGTGAGTAAACCCACTGGACAAAGTGTCCCTTTTCAGGGGCAACCTGGGAGCACTAAATGACTTGCTGAAAGTCGCACAGTAGGAAAACGGAGGTTTGAGGGAATTAAACCCTGTACTTTTGACAACAGGAAGCAGTTCGTTGATTTCTCAGAGCCTCAATCCTCTGCACTAACTGTCAAGCATGAGAGAACAATTACGTCAGTAACATTTTGTTCTTGATCCAATAATCTTGCAGGGTGTGCTTTCATCCCCAGGAACATGAATATTTGAGTATGTCAATCAGTACTGAAAAAGGGCTTGTTTAATCCAGTCTTTAAAAAAAAAAAAAAAACTCTATATACACAGTGCTTGAAAAGTATTGCCCTACCTTTATCCAGCCATTCATAGATGACATTATCAAGTTTCAGGTTATGTACAACATGAATCATATTTATCCTCTTGTGACATTCCAGATGTACATCATTTCAGATTCTATATGCAGTACCTTGCTGAAAACCCCTCTCATCAAGGTGGTCATTGACTTCTTATTGTACTACTTCTTTTCTCTTACCCTCCCTTCTCTATGGAGCCCCTCTTCTAACAAACCTACAGTTATCACTCAAAACCAAACTGTCCTCTTGTTACAATAAAATAGCCAGATTCGCCACTAGCAGCAAATCATCAACCCATCACTGTGAATCTCTTCACAAACTACACTGGCTTGAGCTTCCCAACTACCTCTCCTACACTCAGCTCACCTATGCTCATAAACTCATTTTCCAGCCATCCCTCTGCCCCTCCCTCTCCACTACCTTTAAAATGCACCATACACAAAGGCTTCTCAGATCTAACAATCAAAACCTTATAGAAGTTTACAGACCCCTCCACCCCCCAGGACAATACCTCCTGTCACACTCTCTTGCATGCCTATGGAACTCCCTTCCCCCCTCCATTCGTACCACTACTAGCCTCCCATCCTTTAAAAAATCGCTCCACTCTCATCTAACTTCCACATGGGAATGCTCCTGCTCCAATCCCTCATAACTTACACTTTACTTCAACACTCTTCCCTTCCTTCTCTCAAATCCCAGGTAACAAATTCTTGCTTCCTTCTCTTATACAACTCCTTACTAGTATCCAGCAATTCCTTTCCTTACTGAACCCAACTACCTGTCAAATAATAAAAAATATATATATATATATATTATTAACTTTGATTGAAATACTTTTGATCAGTCTGTTTTACCTCTGTAGTCTTCATGCATTCTATGTGTGTATATTAATCTTAGTTTTGTTTACCTCTGTAATCTGCATGCAATCTATGTTTGTATATTAACCTTTGTGTAATCTGTATGAGGAGCTTTTCTCCCCAGGACTCCATTGAAAACGGGTTCTTCAGGCCCAATGGACTATCCTGGTTAAACAACTGCAAATAAATAAATAAATAAATTATTGCTTCAGACTGATGCTGTTATTTTCTTCCAGTCCTCCCTGATCTTTTGGTAGTATCTGACCCTCTCAACCATAGCATCTTCCATGAATGCTAGCAGATTTCCTGGAGGTTGATCAAACCTGTCAGGCTACCTACAGAGCTGTCTCGGGTATCAGTTCTTTTAAGAGCCTCCCTCTAAGTCACAAAATTCAATTTTGTGAAAAGTGCTGGTCACTGTGTGTACAGTTCCTTTAAGAGAGGTCATTCAAAAGAGAAGCTTAACATAACATTCCTGTACCAATAGTACTCATCTTTACTTCTTTCCACAGCTCTGACCACCACTTACTGGATTCGCTGAGGTCAGTCACTCCCCATCTTTCAAAGAGGAGATGTATGAAGCTCATTCTAGCTAAAATTGATAGCACTGTTTACATATGCCATCCAAGAGTCATACACTGATCTTAGCATTACTTCCAGCATTATATACGGTGGACATAAATTCGTATCTGTATCTCGGGTGCAGAATATGAGTATTATCCTGGATAATCAGCTATCATATAAACGGCAGGTAACAGATATTGTATGATATCATTATCATCATCGTCATCATCTTAAGATAATCTCCAGCATCAAGCACCTCGACCCACATGAAGACAGAATGTTACAGTTACTTCTTGAATTGGATTTCACTGTTGTAACTCTCCACACTTGCAGCTGCCCAATACTGACCCCATGTGGCTACAGAAGCTGCACACTCCATGGTGCTTATAAATGTCATCACATTACACCAGTACTGCAATAAATTAAGTTGTTGCCAGCTGCTCTGAATGCTAACTTCGAGGTCTTGCTCTTAACACTCTATAACACATCGGTCCTCCCTATGTCATGGACATTCTGATCCCTAATATACTGTTTCAAAAGTTACCAAGCAAACTAAATCCAAAAACTTTGTCTACTGACAACCTTTGAACCAATATTCTAAAAACTGCTGCAGATGTTATTAGCCTTCCCAGTCTCTATTGTGATAAATCGGGCAATAACTGAAAAGTATGTCCCCGCCATTTGGAAAAAATCTTTAGTAGTTCCACTTCATAAAGGCAATACATCAATTTGAGTTTACAGTTTCCAGTCCCACTGCAATCCTATCACCTCTTTTAAAAATACTACAGAAATATATTCATCCACAGGTTATACAATTTTTAAATAATAACTTGTTGTTTGTCTTTCGGCTTTTCCCAGTTAGGGGTCGCCACAGCAGAACTCCGGTCCGCTAATGACTGGCAGTTGGTTTTTATGGTGTCGAGTTGCCAGCCTGATGCCCAACCTTCAACGAAGGCACGCCCATTCAACGCATGTCTTTCGAACCCCCACTCAACAATCTCCTCAATCACAGTACTACAATTGCTCTTATTTCATACACATTACTAACTCCAATACAAATGAAGGCAACTCAGTCTCCCCATTTTTCCTTGATTT
Source organism: Protopterus annectens (assembly GCF_019279795.1). Lineage (NCBI taxonomy): Eukaryota > Metazoa > Chordata > Ceratodontiformes > Protopteridae > Protopterus > Protopterus annectens. The sequence goes on along the minus strand of NC_056731.1, from coordinate 1,718,544,371 downwards.
ACTGAAAATATTTGACAGTCTCCCACCAAAAACTTCTCTCTATGAACTTGCTTTCCTTGGCCTCGCCCCTTCTTTTTCCTTTTTTTCTCAGCTACCTTTCACATTGCCACTAGGCAGTTTACTGACAACAAGATCTCTCACTATTCCAATCTGTCTCTGTTGGTGTTCCCAAGGTTCAGTACTTGGCCCACTTCTATTTAACATTTTCTCAAATAAATTTCAACTGCAGCCAAACGTTCCATTTGCACATAGTATGCTGAAGATTCAGCCTTAATATGCTCTGCCCCTTTAGTAACTACATTTCAGGAGATCGCCCAAGACTCCTTCACTGCCACTGACTCTTGGCTTAAAAACAGTAATTTATTCCAAAACCCCTATAAAGCAAAACTCGCTGTGCTCTTGACTCCAAGACAATTCCTTAACCATAAGCATACATTTCAAAACAGTAAGTAAAGCCAAACTACTAGGAATCAACCATAAGTATGACCACCATATACTAAAAGCAATTAATAAAACTCTTCAAAACCTTGGCTCCCTCTAGAGGGCCAAGCAGTATTTGAGAGACATTGTAAGGATTACCTTAGCACCAACATACCTTCTTCTGGCACTACTATACGCTTTTCCTTTTCTAATAAGCATCTGCACGTTGTCCCGTTCGATTCTCAGCTACAGCGTCTTCTGTGTGGCGGCATGCGTGAATGGGCGTGCCTTCGTTGAAGGTTGTGTATCAGGGCTGGTAAATCGGCACGTAAAAATCCACTACCAAACATTAGCGGACCGGAGTTCCACTGTGGCGACCCCTAACCGGGATAAGCCGAAAGACACAACAACAACTACTTATAAATCTTAACTGGCCTCATGCTACTATAAGGCAGCTAAATTCACAACCAATCTTTCTGACAAGACACATCACAGCCTGGTATTAAAACAATGACTTACTTGCAGCTAATTCCTGCTCACAACTTCTTATACTCTCTTCAGAAATGGCTAGCATTAAGAAATAATCTACTGTACTTCTCACCTGCTAGACACCTTTGCTTCAGCAATAAACTCCTACTAGCTATCAGTAAATCATATAACATTATCAGAAATTCCATCTACTCTCACTATGCAGCAAAACTGTAGAACAACATTCTTGCTCATATTAAACAGATATAAAAGGTAAGCAGCTTTAAAACCTTGCTAAACCAGTCCTGGCTCTGCTTTTTATACTCACCAGGATAGTCTTTCCCCAGTCCTTTCCAGTGCATGAACTCAAACCACCTCGCCATCCTATACTATTTTCCTGCCTCCACATATATAACCACTTACACTTTCTAATACCCATCTGCTAGCAACAACTCTCTCCAACCATTACTAAAACACCAGACACTTTTGTTCCTCTTCTTTGTCTGCTCATACTCTCTCTCTCTCTGTACCTCATCTATCTCACATCTTTAATATTACCTCTTAACAATTTCTCAAGTTTTCAACCTCGTAAGTATACCGGAACTACATGTTACAGAATTGTATAATGGTTGTCACTGAATATATTTATATAAAACGTCATCACTGAATGGATTTTTAAACTCAATTGTAAAAATTGCACTAATTATGTATGTAAATAATTGTGTAAAGTGTTTCTCCCCAGGCCTCTGGTGAAAATGGGCACTGCCCAGTCGGTCTTTCATGGTCAACAAACACAAAATAATAATAACAAATAAATAAAAGTTGTTCTGCTTAGCTGGCACAGGACTGCTAGTGGTTCCAGGGTATAGGCTCGAAAGCTCTAGGAATTATTTATTTATATATTGGCAACCTTGCCTTTAAAATTTTCTACAGTATCAGGTTAGAGAAAGTTCCAGTGTGGGGCATCTAAGTGATGTCTACAGCTGCATTTGTTTCATCTGGACTTTGACAGTGTATGATTTGACTTGCCAGTAGAATTATATTGTACAACTCATGTTTTAATCTAATTAATAAAAGAAACAGTATGTTATTGTACTTAGTGCAGTGCTGAATTTAATTCACATGGAAGGTGATGCGACCTCAGCTGAGTTCTCTTTCCCAGCAGAAGATTGCCTCACCATCTATAGTTTAATTACTGACCTTTTGAATAGACCCCAAACAGCAAAAATATTAATTTGCTGATTCAGCCTAATGCAGTTTCTCATATCTATACCAGTAATCATTCCCTTCTCATTCAGTACTCTTTCTGGGAGATGGAAGAAAGGAAAGTACAGATGTGTAAAATCTTACCATAACATTAGATGTCCTTCTCTTCACTCCTGCAGTATTCTTAACCTAAGGGATTCCCTGCCATGGTAGCCCAAAGTCTGGAGAGTATACCAAAGCCTTAGGAATTCATAGACGTCATACGTCACAGGCAAGCTCGCCGCTTGAGGCACAGGGTAGAAAGGTAATGTATGGACATACACACCTCAGAAATGAAATGCCCCAGGAGGAACAAGCATTCCTAGGAACTAGAAGGAATATGTGCATCCAGAAGGTGAAAACAAGAGGCAGGAGGACATTTACCAAGAAAGGAATAACAGAAAGAAATGGCCTCAGCGATCCAGGAGGATATCGTTTGTTTAGAACAGCCAAACCTAATGATCTGGGATGAAAGGAAGCACAAAGTTGCTCAGATATGCAAATGGCCTCAGTCTTATCCAGATAATATCTGACCTGTCTATGCAAATCCAAGGTGTGAAGAATCTTCTCACTAGCAGACTGAGGAGAAGGAAAAAAGGACGGCAAATTAATAGACTGATTAAGAGACAACTCATTAACCATCTTTGCCTTAAAAAAGAATAAGAATGAAGAGACACCCTGTCCCTATGGGGAAAAAGAAAGAAAAAACAAAAAAAAAACAGAAAACGGAGGAACAGCCATAAGAGCCTAGGGTTCAGAAACTCTTTTAACTGAAGTAACGGTCAAAAGAATAACAGTCTTCCAAGTACAATGTTGCAGGGGAGCTGAAGCTGTAGGCTCAAAATAGCTGTAGGCTCAAAATGAGACGGAGTCAAATTTTCAAGCACAATAAATTAGGTACTGGGAGGGTGAAATAGGCTTCCTTGGAGGCCTGAGATCAAACTGTTTGACCTCAAACCTAGAGGCAAGAGGAAAAGACAAGCAGAAATAGCTGAAAGGTGAGCTTTAATTGAAGAATATATGCCAACCCAGTATGGAGTAATTCAAACAAATAACAGAGAACCAAAGGGATCATGGTTACGAGCCAGACACCAAATAGAAAATCTCTTCCATTTTTACAAATAGGTTTTCCTGGTAGTGGGTTTTCTGGTCTCCTGCAGAACTCTAAGCACTTCCTCAGAAAAGGGGTGCCTAAAAGAGATCAAAATCCTATCACCCACAGCGTCAGTTGAAGAGTGGACAAGTGAAGATGGATCAGAAACCCCTTGTCTTGTGTGAGACGGTCCACATTATGATGTAACTTGTGGTGATTGCTCCTGGCTAAGTGAAGAAGGGGGAACCAGTCCTGTTCAGGCCAAAAGAGAGTCACCAGCAAGAGTTTGGAGGAGTCTTATTTGATCTTGAGCAGGATCTTCGGAATCAGAGGAAGGAGGGCATATACAAACATCCACTTTTAAGGAAAAGACAGGGCAATCTTTAAAATAATTGATAAATAGTATGGAGTGTGGAAACATTCTCATCAGTTAGTCAGGCAAACACTCTGCATCAGCTTGTTAACAAGGCACTAATTATCAATTAATGTTTTGTAAAAAGAAAAAGAAAATGCCTGGAGAGCTAGAATCAGGCAGTTCTACCTCAAACTGAGTTTCAGACAGGGTGAGCTGGAGTTTACCTAAAATACCCTAGAGCAGTGGAGTGTGCTAACCCAGTAAAGGCTGACCTGTGGATCATACCTAGAAGAATTATCTGCATTACAGAGCTAGGACTGGGTCCTGGTCGAGGTTTACAGCAAGGGACTTTCAAAGACAGCCTGCTTGGGACAGGGTGGGGGGATACTAGTATTTTGCAGGTAGAAAGTAAGAACAGCTACTCTTGTATTTTCCTTCAAGACAAGTGAACTGTTGTTTTTTATTTGCCTGTGGCTCTTCGAAACCTAAACCTGTGTTTTATATAAATCCAGCCTCCAGTATCCCCTTGAACATTACAAGGGGTGTGTGTTTGTATTTATGTGTGTATCTGTGTAGGATCATGATAAATAATCCACATGAACAAATATCAAATCAAAAATGATCAATGTTGATATTTCAAAACACACACTCACTGAAAACTAAGCAATCAAAATAAAAACAATCAAGAAAGGAAATCAAATTTTTACCGAGCACAAAACTTTACTACCATACTTGGACCAACTCTTCTTAGTGGTTGTAACATTACAGAAATAGTTTTCCCAAGGTAAGGTGCCTGGTTAGAAGTGAAGGGGGAAGGACCAGGATTAGCCCACATCAGTGAAGTTTGCCTGTGGATATACACTATATATATATATATATATATATATATATATATATACATATATATATATATATATATATACATACATATATATATATATATATATATATATATATATATATATATATATATATATGCACACACACACACACACATATATACAATACTATATCTATCCCTTACTTACAAACACACATACGTGCCTCCCATCTATCCCCTTAACAACTCTTACTCTAACAGTAACCCACCATACACAGTTCAACCCTCAGTACTGAAAATTTCAGTAAATCTAAAAATCAAGGTATTGAAAACTAAAACTCAAAGGCCTAATCAACTATTTCCCCAATCTTTCCCAGTAACAGCAATGTATGCCTTATACCCCTCCCCTGCCAGCTCAAAAATTTAGCTATTAACAAATCTTTCTACAGCTACAAATCACAGACAGTTCTTCCTAGGAACTCTAAGCATGACCCTCCAGTTCTCAACCAATTATGCACCTGTCTCTGGTTGAAATTCTGTTCCACCTTACCTTTCACTTCTTACGCTACTGTATTTTTTACATATTTCCTGTTACAAACTGTTACTTTAACCAGCTTATTGCTATCCTTTTAATTTATTACCCCATTATTATTATTAGTCCTTTTTTCGTCTTCATTACATTATAGGCAAATACTAAACAGTAACTTAAAGTCAACTCAAAATTCTATCTTTCTTTTCCATCTGGAATCAATCATAGTCCTTCTGAATTATTTTTTTACCCCACCAGTAACAAGTCTGATGGTTGCTTTACCTGTCCCCAGTCCAGCCATTTGCTCTATGGTAACATGATCTGGGAATTCCTGGGTGAGGTAAGAGCCATGCTGCCTGTTTCTGGAGGGGAGTCCCTAGCTAGCTTATCTGCTCCAAGCCAAGAGTTGGGGGATAAACAGCAGACCAGCTTGCTGGCCCAGCAAGGTGGCCTACCCTTTCCCTGAATGGAGCACTGCCTCCCCTATGGCTGCCCTTCTAAGCTCCACCATCTGCTGCCTCTTGAAGAGAAAGTGTGCCTCCATATGTTGAATGTTTATTGGCTTATTTTGTGATCTGCATATGGCACAGCACACTAGGCTTAAGCTTCATGAGATGAACACACAGTGCCCCCATTAGGTGGCACCCATGACAAGCCAAAGCCGGCTCCTTCCCCACAGGATAGCAGAACTGACAACGGCTCCTCACTCTCATCCTTCCCTGCCAGCTTCTACTGGCAACTGAGGTGCTATTTCAACTTGGGTCACCTGTGATATATTTTCGGCTTTATCCTTCTATGCCATGTAGCAGACTTATTGTTTCTGCATTCCTAAGAGCAAAGAATGCATTATAAGGCATGAGGATGCTTCCTGCTGCAAACACATCTCTTAGCACAGGTTCCACACATAGGATGACCCAAAACTCCTATTCTTTCTTCCCCAAAAGGGCCTATGGATCATCTGGAACATACTCCCAGCTGACTTGACCCTAGAACCCTCACTAACTCAATTCAAAAACAAACTGAAGAAATACTTTAAAACTCATTAGTTATGTCCTTGCACTAACCCCGACTAGTGACCTCTCTATTTCTTAGGTGCCTTACCTTCAACTACTTCTAACTTTTTTCTACCACTCCATTTCAGGAAGGGTCAATTATATAACTGCTGCTCAGTGTGTCTTAAACCTGAATGTAATGTTATGTATGTTTAACTGAAAATAATGTTATGTTTTGTAAAGTGTTTTATAATACGTTAGTACTATATGTGCTAAATGCTGGTATTGCTTATGACTGTAATCTGCTTGAAACTAGCATTTACTAAATGTTCAATGTGAATTATTATCTTGGAGCTTTTCTCCCCGGGCCTCCGCTGAAAATGGACATGTATCCAATCGGACTATCCCGGTCAACAAATGTAAAATAAAATAAATAAATAATAAATATGTTCTTTCCCAGGATAAAGGGAAATGCTCTGCTAATTCTAGCACTGGAATGCGTAGACTCATACTCAGATTACGATCAAACAGCCAAGCATGCAATGCAATGGGTAAATGCCAAAGTCTAAACAGAGGTGGACAGACATTAAATTATTCACTCCCTAAAAATCCCTCAAACTCTAAACTTCACTCCTGAGCCTAGTAGTAAGTACAAATACCCTAAACTGCACCTGCTAGGCAATATCACTTACCTGCCATGCTATCGTGAAACGTGCTCAGTCCAACTACATGTGCAGATTTCAACTGGTGTCACACAAGATGTAAAATAAAGCAAAACATAGGGTGTAACATGAAAAATGAAAACATTTAAAGCAGTAGCCAAATTTATAGTGGCTATATATATATTTAAAACATTAAAATGAATAATAAAGCTGAACTTAGTCTTACTGTTTTAAATATTTCTTAAACATTATGTACTGCATACCTATATCTGCATCTCTCTCAATATATATATATATATATATATATATATATATATATATATATATATATATATATATATATATATAGCAACACACAGACACACATACTATGTCCTGCTTTCTTCTAGTTTTCATCTAGTTAGAGGAGCAGTCAGAACTTTAATACAAGTTACTGTTGCTTAATAATAAATTTTGTCATCCTGCTCTCTCTCACAATAAGCAACATTTAATTATCATATAAAAGCATACTTGTTTCCTAAATATATTCTAGCAAATCTCTTCTTTTCACTGTCGTATTAAATATTCTGATCACTTTCATCTGACGGATTAGTCTGATTTCCAAAGAACTCTAATTAAGCTGCCCAATTATCACTTATAATAGAAAAGTGGGAACATTTCCACTGATAATGGGAAAGCCAATTCACTATAATAAAAAAGAGGAGATGAAGAACAGACTGCAAACTAGCAGAAATGAGTGTTTAGCATAGAACATGTGGCAAAATTAAAATGTTAAATGAGATTAGTGCACTGTAATAATAGCTCTTGTTATCCAAAAGCAGAAGTCAGAGAAAGAGTCAAGGGAACTAAACAATAATCTAAATTAGAGTTTAACGAATGGCTGAGAAACCAATATGGACTTCAGTGAATTAAAAAAGTACAGTTGTGTACACCTATCATAAATGTAGATGTTCGAGTGTATTCACTGTTGCAGTCATCACACTTGCGTTATCTGCCTGCAGTTAGCCCTCAGTTGGCCCGAATACCAGAGTCTTAATATTTCTGCGTCAGGTGCTGTCACTTCTTCCATGATGTCAGGTCGTCAGAGGTATAAAAACAGGTAGCCAACGCCATTACATCAGTTTTTCTTGCCCCAAATGTCAGGAGCCCCAAATAGGGAGGTAGTATATGGTGTGGAAACCACCACCCGTAAAAAGTAAATACCAATACCATTAGGAATAGCCATAGTGAGGAGAGATAGAAAGATAGAGAAAACCAAGGGGCTGGAGGGAGGGAAACCAGGACTGCAACAGTGAATACACTCGAACATCTACATTTACGGTAAGTATACACAACTGCACTATGTTCTTCGTGTTTCACTGCTGCAGTCATCACACTTGACACAAGACATTATTCCCAAAGCTGAGGAAGGGTGGAGGCAGTCAAGAAGAGTTAGGGCTGGCTAGTATGCCCTGCAAGACTGCTGTAGCAAATCCTACTCTGGATTTGGAAAAGGAAAATAAGTGGTAATGCTTGGTGAAGGTATGTACAGAACTCCAGGTTGCAGCTTCCAGAACGTCCCCGGTAGGGACTCCCCTGAGAAATGCTATAGAGGTAGAAGTAGCCCTAGTGGAATGTGTTCTGACCCCCTGAGGGGTTGGTTTTCCATGGTGACTGTAGCAGAAATGGATGCAGTGTGCTATCCATTTGGAAATGTTTTTTTAGAAATGGCCTTGCCCTCTGCCCCTGTTGCAAAGCTGACTAGCAGCTGGTCAGATTTTCTGAAAGGCTTAGTCCTGTCAAGGTAGAACCTGAGCTGTCTGTGCACATCCAAAGAGTGCATGATCCTTTCCCCTTTATTCTGAGGATTAGGGAAGAAGGTTGGAAAATGGATGGATTGATTTAAAGCCACACTGGACACCACCTTAGGTATAAAGGACGAGTTAGTCCTGAGGGAATCCCTGTCAGCATGGAAGATAATAAAGGGTTCCAAGAGCCATCAGTGCCTGTGGCTCAGACACCCTTCTAGCTGAAGTGATGGCCAGAAGCGAGGCTGTTTTCCAAGAGAGGAATTTTATCTCTGCTGAAGCAGCAGGTTCAGGAGGAGACAGCATGAGCTTTTTCAATACAAAGTTAAGGTCCCAAGCAGGGGTGAGTGCACTCCTTAGGGGCCTTAAGTTGTTAGCCCCTCTCAGAAACTGTTTGTTGAGAGGGTGAGAAAATAGAGGTGGCTCAGTATTGTAATGAGCCGAAACTGCAGAGGCATGAATCTTAATGGAGGAGAAGGATAGGCCTCTGTGGAGTAGCTCTGCTAGGTAATCCAGGATTAGAGGTAAGGAGGGCACTGCTGTATCCTTTCCTTTAGACTGAATCCATGAACAATATCTTTTCCACTTTTCTGCATAGGATTTCCTAGTACTAGACCTTTTGGCTTCAAGAATGACGTCCGATACCTGTTTACTTAGGGTTGCTGGTGGAGTATTCAAGGAATAAGCCAGTCTGCAAGATTTAGGGTTTGCAATTGTGGATACAAAATCTGTCCCTCCTGCTGAGAGAGCAGAGTAGGGGTCTGGTGTAGGTGCCAGGTTGGCACTGTTGTCAGGCTGCAGAGTGGGTACCAGTGCTGGTGTGGCCAGACCAGGGCAATCAGAATTGTCCTTGGCCTGTCTTCTTTTATCTTGAGTAGTACTCTTCAGAGAAGGGACAGAGGGGGAAAGGCATAGATTGTGAGGTTTTCCCATGGAAAGGATAGGGCATCCACCTTCCAGGCCCTGCTGTGAGGGTTCCTGGGGCAGAATTTGCTTAACTGGTGGTTGTGGGGGAGACGCAAAGAGATCCACCTCTGGGGTCCTCCTCCTCTGGATCAGAAGGTTGAAGGTGCTGGGCTCCAATTTCCACTCGTGTGGGTATAGGACATGTCTGCTTAAGTAGTCTGCCAGTAAATTTTGTTTGCCTGACAGGAACTGAGCTTGTAAATGGACTTGGTTGTCCAAAGCTGTGCTCCACAGAGTCATGGCTAAAATGCAGAGTGGGTAAGAATGGGTTCCCCCCTGCTTGTTTATGTACCACATAACTGTGGTGTTGTCTGTTTTTATCAGCAGTTGTCCTGAAAGGATTAGGTATCTGAAAACTGTCAGAGCATTCTGTACAGCTAGCATCTCCTTTTGGTTGATGTGCAGGAGAATTTGGCTTGGGCTCCAGTGGCACTGAATGCATCTGCCAGCCATGTGGGCACCTCATGCATAGTCTGATGAGTCTGTGGTCAGTGTTTGGGCGGCGTGGGGTAGAGGAAAATGCAGTCCTTTGTTGTGGTTGCATGCTTCTGCCCACCAAAGGAACTCTGCCTCAGTCAAGGTATGATATCAATGACTGTTTCAAGGTCATGAGAATGTTGGCACCAAAAATTAAGTACCAGTGAAATTTCCTCATATGCAGTCTTGCATATGGAATTAGCAGAATACATAAGGCCATGAACCCTAGGGCTTGCAGTATTTTTCTTGCAGTTTAGCTGGGTTCTGGTGGCCATTTGCTTGAAGTAATCTATCAGATAGACCTGCTTTTCTGAAGTGAGAAATGCCATCTGGGAAGTTGTGTCCAAGCTTGCTCCGAGGAATACAATCTTTTGACTGGGCACCAGTTGTGATTTCTTTTCGTTGATGATGTACCCCAATGAAGTGAGAAGGCTTTTTACAAATGCCAGGTGCTGAAGCAGCAATTCTTGGCTGTCCGCCTGAATCAGGCAGTCGTCCAAGTACGGGTAAATTTGGATATTTCTCTGCCTGCAGTATGGAATGGCTGGAGCCAGGCATTTTGTGAATACCCTGGGAGCAGTAGGTAAGCCAAAGGGAAGTGCAGAGAACTGACAATGCATAGATCCTGCCCTGAAACGTAGATATTTCCTGCATGATTCCCTGATGGGGATGTGCAGATAAGCTTCTTTTAAGTCTAGGGTGACTAACCAGGCACCCTTGGCTAGCATAGGGAGAAGCTGTTGCAGGGTAAGCATCTTGAATTTTGGGACCACCAGGAAGGTGTTGAGAATTGAAAGATCCAGGATTGGGCGCCAAGAGCCCTCTTTCCTGGGTACCAGGAACAGTCTGGAGTAGAAGCCCTGACCCCTTTCTTCGACTGGAACTAGCTGAATAGCTCTGATGTTGAGCAGGGAAAGAACCTGGTTTTGAGTCTCTGACCACTGGTTTGGAGGAAGGTCTGGAAACCCGCTTGGGGTTGGCAGTGAATGGAAATAACATTTGTACCCCTGGGATACAATGTTGAGGACCCATCGGTCCTGAGTGATGGACATCCAGTTTTTTGCATGAATGGCATGTTTTCCTCCTAGGGGCACAAGCAATTGGGCAGGGCTGGGAAGTAGAGTTGAGAAGTCATTGTGAAATTTTCCATAGGGAGGTGGCTTACCCACTACCTGTTTTAGGGGTGAGAGCACTCCATTGCTTAGATTTCTGCATACCCTGAGACTGTAGTCTGGGTGGACTGTTTCCCCTGGGTATTGTTTGGGAAGGCCTGGAGGGGGCTGGAAAGGACCAGTGTTTTGAAGGACAAAGCCTACTGAATCGAGGTGGTTGCACTTGTAAGAATTCTTTAACAGTTTGCATAGATTTAGCTTTTTCTTCCATCTTTTTAAGAACAACTTCTGCTTTGGTGCCAAACAAAACGTCCTTATTTAAAGGAGCGTCTAAGTAATTTGGATTTGACGTGATCTGACAAGGCCTGCTCCTTCAGCCAAGCATGTCTTCTCAGTACCGAGCCAGTGACTGCAGCCCTGTAAGACGCTTCTAGGGCATCAAAGCCACACTGCAAAGTATGCTTACTAACTTGGTTTGCTGAATGCATAAGTTCTTGCACATCTTTATTTTCTACACAATTTGGAAATATTACCATTTTTTTGTTTAATGAATTCCATAATATGTTGCTGATACTTCAGCATGTGAAACTGGCAATTCAATGCCCTGATAGCAAGAGTTGCAGAGGTATATACCTTCTTACCCCATCTGTCTAAAGCTCTAGAATCCCTGTCCGAAGGGGTAGGATTTTTGGCTGTAGTAGCCTTACCACCTTTAGGTCCCTGGGAAATTATCTTGATCAGCAGTAAGATTCTTGAAAAGAAACTTGTGGGAATTAGGTACTCAGTAGTACCTGCCAGGTTTCCTAGGGGCCAGAGGTAAGGTGTCTAGAGTAAGACTGGATTCCATGAAAACATCATCCACAACATCCAGGACAGGGGGAAAAGCTAAATCCCTGTGCTGAGGTAGTTCTAAAAATTCTCCGAGTCTCTTTTTGGACTGAGGATAGTCTTGGCATTTCGACTGGAAATGCTCTCTTAAAAGTATGCAAGGTTTCACCAAAAGAGAAATCCTCTGGAGGGGAGGCAGAGGGAATGGATTCCTCTGCATCTGAATCCACATAGGCTGATAAGGACATGTCTTGATAATCAGAAAGGTCAGAGTCATCGGACTCCTGGTCTGTAGAATCTGAAGGCAACTGAATTCTTTGTCTCTTAGCAGGGGAAGGCTGGCTTCTCCTAATTAGCGTTATAAGGTCTTTAGCCATTCTAAGCATTTGTTTTTGTGGCATGGGGGCTGAGCATGCGCTTTGGTCATCTGTTTTCTAGGAGTAGTGTGTACTCTGGGCCTAAGAAACTTGGCAATTTTGGCTAAAAAAGAAGTCATCGGTTTGATTTGAACATTGGTAGGTCGGAAAACACCCTCAGAGGCCGGTGCCTGCACATCGTCTCCAGACCCATCCAAGGTAGAGACAATCGCTGGTTCCATAGTCGAAGAAGCATCTCGTGGCATACCGGACTCCAAATGGGTCCAAGCAGAGGCCTGCAAATCCATAGAAGCAGGCATCAGGGGCTGCAAAGGCGCCTCACTGAGTACTGGTGGACTGGCGACTAGCTTAATGGAAGCATCGTCGGCAGTTTTGGACCTATGCGGCCTTTCTCTGTCTTTATCCTTATGTTTTTTCTGAAAATCGGTAGTCGGATGGCTTACCGAAGCCATTTCGGAATACGGAGATAGAGAGCGAAAGAATTTAGCAACAAAAATAGCCCGACGACGAATGGTTCGGGCATTAAACAAGGCACAATACCGACAGCGAGGGACGTCGTTGTCTGGGCCTAAACAGGTGATGCAGTAAGAATGGAAATCTCTGTGAGGTATTTGCTTTCCACAGGCAAGACAATTGTCAACTTTTTCTGACATCGGTAAGAGCAAGAAAAAAGGATCCCAACAGGGTACTTAGCTTTAGAAGACTTCAGGATTATCAACTCGAAAAACGAAAATTTCAGGTAGTGGCCGACCGGCACTTGCAAACTGTTCTGCTTTGGGCTCCTCTTCGGTAAGAAAGACTGATGTAATGGCTTCGGCTGCCTGTTTTTATACCCCTGATGACCTGACGTCATGGAAGAAGCGACAGCATCCGACGCAGAAATACTAAGACTCTGGTATTCGGGCCGACTGAGGGCTACCTGCAGGCAGATAACTCAAGTGTGATGACTGCAACAGTGAAACACGAAGAACATCTACATCTGCTGTCACAATTATGACCTAGATGTTAAGGTAATTAAACGAAAGTAATAAAAAACCCAGCCAAGAATTTTTAATATAAACCATTTTACTCTAGAAAAACAATCCTTGAAAAAAGAAAATCTCTTCATTGTCATCATCAACTCCCTTTTTCCATGTTTTCTAATGGAGTTGGGGTGTTAAGTAAACTGTCATCTCTCGCAATTCAATGCCACTTTTCTACTTTCTTCTTCCACACAATCCATCCATCTGGACCCCTTCATTTCCTCTTGCCTTCTTCCTGTCTGGCCTAAATTATCTTCATCAGATTGTCTTATTTCCTACACATGTGCCCAGACCACCTTAATCTGTTCTCCTTGACCCTGTCTGCAACTGGAGCTATTTGAGCTTATGCTCTGATATCCTCAATTCTATGTCGGTCTCAGAGTGTGCATCCCTATCACCCATCTTAGGCACTTCATCTACAACAACTCTAGCTTTCTCTACTCTACCTTCATTGCCCTATGGTAATACTGGTTGCAGCACCTTACTCTTCAGCTATTTTGGTATTCTTCTGTCATATTCTGTGCCAGTTGGCTGCAGTTCCTTGGATTCTAGCTTTAACCTCCTTATTCAGACTTTCATTCTCCTCAACCACGCCTCCCAGGTACTTGAAGCTGCTAACTTGTTCCCCTATTTCCATTCTTTCGCAATTCTTGGCTTCTGATTTCTCCCATTTGCTGCCATTACAACTGTCTTATCTGTATTCAGCTTCATCCTATGTGCCTTCAGTTTTACATTCCATTCCCCTATCCTTTGCAGAAATTCTTGTTAAGAGTCTGTCTGTAGTGCCACATCATCTGCATACAGCACCTTTCTTGATCTGTTTTCGCCTGTTTCCTAATACAGTCCATTACCAGTGTGAACAGAAGTGGGCTTGGAGCTGAACACAGATGTATATTCACTCCCACTGGGAACTCCTCTAGGAGTCCAAACACTGTTCCTACTTGTGTCATTGGTTCCTTGTACATAGTCTGCACTAATTCTACCAATGTATCCAGGACTTTTATCCAAATCAGTTTTCACAGGACCTTATCATATGCTTTCTCGAAGTGTAGGAATGCCGTATTAGACTCTTTCCTCATCTCTAGATTCATCTTGCCTATCTGTCTCACTGTAAACATCTGGTTCATTGTGCTGCATCTGGATCTGAATCTCAACTGCTCATCCCCCATCTTACTTTCTATTATTCTGTGTATTCACTTATCAATCACTTTTTCCAGACCATTCATGTAGTGTGATAGGAGTCTCATACCTGTACACTGTCCACAACTGTGAAACTCTCTCTTGTTCTTCTACACTCGCACTAGAATGCTTTTTCTCTAGCCATCTGGGAAACACTTTTCTCTGCATATTGCTATGAATACCCTCTGGGTACACCCCTAACTCACCCAACATCTTGATCACATCTGCCGTGACCTCATCTAAGCCTGCTGCTTTCCCTGACTTCATTTTCCTTATTGCTATTCTTACTTCTTCTAGAGAGGCGTTCTCCTATTTTTCTTTCAATGTAGGCTATGTCTGGGGCAGTACAGCTTCTGTGGGGTTTTCTTCATTTGGAAGCTGCTGAAAGTACTCTTTTTATCTGCCCTTGATGTCCTGTGGACTGATAAGTAGGTTGCTGCTGATATCTCTTATGAAGGGTGTCTGATAACGATCCTCTATCTTTCTGTCTTTGCCTTGCACCTTTGTGCCATCTGCTGAGTCACTTTCCAAAGCTGAAAGGGTGCCTCTCCTTCCTCTTTGCTAGCCAACCAACATTCCTTCTTAGCCTGATCCATCTTTTCTATCTTCCAATCTCACAATTTTTCCTGTACTCTTCTTTTGATTACTTCCTGGACTTCTGCATTCCACCACCACCAGCGTTCTTTGTGTACCTTATTTCCATACCTGGCTGTGCCACATACCTGTTCTATAGTCCTCACACATGCTGTTCTAAGGCACTGCCATTCTTCTTCAACTCCATCTATTTCCTCTTCTTCTTGAGGTCCTAGGGCCCTGAGTATTTCCTTGAGCTCTTGTGCTTTCTCTCCAGTCAACTTTCAGATTTTCAGTCTAGTCTCTGTTAACCTTAGAACCTTCTTTGACCACTGCCTGCACCTGATTGTGGCAAGCAGTGGTTTATGCTATGGGTTGACTATTTCACTGGGGATGACTTTGCACTGCTGATTCTACCCTAATGCCCTTTATTTGTTAGGAGGAAGTCTACCCAAGTTGCATGCAAGCTGCATGTTAGCCACTCTTGTATTTGATCTTATGACTGTCTCTCTTGCTGAACCATGTATTGGTCATAATCAAGCCATTTGCCAGACAGAAGTCTAGAATGGCCTCTCTTTCTTTATTCCTTTTACCCCTCCCATGTGGGTGCAGGCAGTCCTCATATCCTGTACTGTCTGCCCCGATACATGCATTCAGATCCCCATTATCAACGCTAGCTCATATTGCGCTGCAAATACTGCCTGAATACACTTTTTTCCTCGCCGTTACAACTCTGATGTGGGGAATAGGTTGTTATTATGAATACTGCCCCATCCTTATAATTAGGTCTGACTGACACAAGTCTGTCACTAATTCTGATTCTGTCTTCTGCAGCCTCACCCTTACCATAATTCTCAAACCATTTCTAGTCTTTCCTTCCCATGAATAGTAGACTCTAGCTCCCAGGCAAAGTGGCTTTGCTGCACTGACCTTCAATTTTGTCTCGTGTATGTAGAGGATGTCCAGCCTCCTTCTTACATGTCATCCATGCCCATGCTCCATCCTATCAGTGCATCTGTATTGAGTGTAGCAATCATGTTTGGCAGGTTGATTGGATTTACATACAGACAGTTACCCCAGGTATTCCAAGCTGTGCAACTGGACATAGAACAGGCATTAGCTTACTAACTCAGGCTTTATGGGAGGAACACAGACCCTTCCCACCATTGGCATTGATCTCTGGAGTAGGGGGTCTTCATCCCACTTACTACCAGCAAATACCCATGACCCACTTTGGCAGTATTAGTCAATGCGACTCAATCACTAGAGTCAAATGTTACACTGCCAAGTGGGTAGCCTAGACACTGTGGTCAGTCTTTGATCTATGTTCTTCTTAAATGATACTGTACACCACAGCTGATGTTTCTGGGAGGTGAGAGGAATTCTAGGGAGAACATGCAAACTCCACACAGGTACACCACGGATTCTGAAGCTGAACTGTTAAGAGTTTCCTCCATTGCCTGATGCACAAAATCCTCAGGCTCATATACAACGTTTTCGAACTGAAGCAGATAATAACAAAAGAGGCAATAAGAAGAAAGGAATTAATGGAGGTTCTTCTTCGGGTGAAGGACAATTTAAACAAAACTCTAAACGTAGCAGATGGAAATAATGTGACCAGTATTTCTAATGTTGTTAATTTATCTGGTCTTTCTTTGCCAGAGGAGGAAATTTCTGTTCTGCAGCTAGGCTTGAAATTTGTTCCAACAGTCATACCTAGATATCATGTAATTAAACAAGAAGCATTTAGATTTGTTAGGAAATTGCATCTGAAATATTTCTTTGCTAGTGGTGACAAATATAGATTTGATAGTTGTGAAAGAAGTCATATAGAAAGTGATTCTAGTGATGACAGTTTTTTCTCAAGTACTTCTAATAGTGATGATAATATAATGTTGAATGCTTACACCCCTTTAAATACTGAGGATATTAAATATGAAAGCAAATTTATACCTCCTTATGTGAATAACACAATTATACAATTCTCAGAAATGTTATATTTTTCATTACAAGAACTGGTAAATTCATATGACAAACATTCTTGTTCTTTTAACATGACAAAAAGAGAATGGTTTTCTTTGAAAAAAATTGAAAGACAGGAATGACCTCATTATTAAGCCCTCAGATAAGGGCAACAAAATTGTACTGTTACATTATACTCAGTACTATCATATGTGTATGGAACATCTTAATAATAGATCAGTTTATCAAATCTGTGAATACGAGGAATATATGAGATCTATTAAAGAATTTACTACTTTGATTGAAAGGGGTGTACGGTTAGGTTATTTTAGTAAAAAAGATCTAGAAACTAAATTTTTTTACAGAGAATTGTCATTTGGCAACATTTTACTGTTTGCCGAAACTGCATAAAAATTTACAAAATCCTCCGGGTCGTCCTATAGTGGCAGCTACTAATTATTTTTTACAAAACATAGGACAAACTATACACAAATTGTTGTTACCATTTGTGGAGAGATTAGAATCCTATGTTAGGAATTCTTTTAATTTTGTGGATAAAATATCACATATTAATTGGACTCAGGATATGTTTTGGATTTGTCTAGATGTTGTGAGTTTATATACAAACATTAGTCATACAGATGGTATGCAAGCGTTATATTATTTTTTGGGTGACAGCCCAGTTTCTCATTTTATGTTAGATTTAGTTCAATTTTGTTTATTAAATAACTATTTTAGTTTTAATGAAGTCATTTATCATCAATTGAAAGGGACAGCCATGGGGGCTCCATTTGCCCCCATGTACGCCAATATTTTTATGGCCAAATTTGAGTTGGATTATATTTATACTAATTCCTTTGTACAGAATCATGTGATATTGTACTCACGTTACATTGATGATTTGATTTTTCTGTGCAAAGGAGGTCAGGATTTGGTTGATCAATTTATATTGGAACTTAATTAGAATAGATATAATATTAAATTTGATGACTTACAGGTTGGAACGAAGGTAAATTTTTTAAATGTTACATTAATAGGGAAAGAAAATTAATATATTGGTACTACAATTCATCAAAAATTTGCTGATGGTAACCAATATTTATTCGGTAGTAGCTGTCACCCTCCGCATACCATGAAATCTTTACCTTATAGTGAAATGATTAGAATATCTAGACTATGCAATGATTCCGTAGATCTGGAGAGACAAATAAATCAACTTATTTATGTTTTTTTTTATGCAGAGGTTATTCTATGAATTCCATTCTGGAATCCGTTGATAAATTCTTGACCTCTGGGGAAAAACATCTTTTGCCAAGGAATAAATTTAAACAAAATAAAAAGGCCTCAGTGGATGATGTTTACTTTGTCACTACATATAATTTGGTAAGCCAAGAAATTTGGGATGCAGTTAAATATTACTGGAAGTTTTTGTTGAAGAATAGAATATTGGGTCATTTGCTTCCCTCTAGTCCTTTGGTGGCATATAAAAGGGGACAAAATTTGGGGGATATGTTGATAAGAGCATATTTTAGGCATCCTGTTGAACAGTTAAATTTTCCAATAAGTAATTTTGGTACTTTTGCTTGTCAGTCTTGCAATATATGCCAATTTATTAGAATATCCTTTGACAGAATAAATAACAAAAGGTTTATACCTAATAAACAATTTTCTTGTCACTCAGAGGGAGTTATTTATTGCCTTAAATGTCCTTGTAATCTATTTTATATTGGAGAGACTAATAGGAAATTTAAACTTAGATTACAGGAACATATTTGTAATATTAAAAGGGGTGCCACAGATCATTCTGTGGCTTTACATTTTTTACAAACCCATAACCAGAATGCTGATTTGTTACAAGCTACTGTTTTAGAACAGATCTTTATTAAAAAAGGAAATCATAGATTGTTAAAAAATATGTTATTATATAAAGAATCTATTTTTATATTGAAATATAATACATTATCACCTTTTGGTTTAAATATGGAGATTAATTGGAAATATTTGATATAATAGGTTAGATATTGTGTGCTATATTTATATTATATTTTTCTATCTTTGGTATGGGTTTTTGTCTAACAGGGATTGCAGTTTCTTTAATTCTTAATTATTTAATTGATTTATTATTAATTAAGTTATTTACACTCTGTATATAAGGGAATGTATCTTTACCATGTATTGTGTGCTCATTGAAGGCTGTGGTGGCCGAGGCGCTAAGACTTGTTTCAATAATAAATTTTCCACTTGGAATCATTGTTGTTTTTCATCGTTCAGTCTTTTTCAAGACTGGTTTTTGTTTTTTTTGTTGGTTTTTTAAGAGGTCAGGACCTTGCCTTATACCTTGTGCATTCCAGGCAAAGACCTTAATCATCATGCCAACTGTGTCTGCTGTTATAGAATATGAAATGACAAGACAGCATGAATTCAGTGGGTCACAGCATTCAAGGCAGCACACTTTTTGAGAGAAAAGGAACACCATGTCATATAAATGTTTGAAGTTTAACATATTCAGATCAAACTACAGTGGTGTGTGGGGCCTACTTAGTTTACAAAAGGGTTTGAAATACTGCTCCATTCCCTTTGTGCTTAACTTTTAACACCACACCCTCAACACTTACAAACAAAATAAAAGTATGCATACTTTGTTTCTGTCACATCTAACATAGATTATGGGGTAATCACACAAATTCTGTCCTCCTCCTGTGAAATTACAGTGCTGCTCCTTTTGCCATAAGGATGTTTGCAGACCAGCATGCAATATGTCAGACAGGACCTCACATGCTACAAACAGAAATAAATTCTTGTTTCCTACTAGAAATATGTCACTTTGTTAAACTACTAACTTATTTACTCTTGTCGACTAGGTTTGTCATACCAGGTATGGCGTTTTTTTAAGGAAGAGCTGAGGTGGTATTCCTAAGGAGAAATTTGGCCAAGTCACTAAGGGAACATTCCTCTACTCATTCAAATTTAAAGTGTGGGAGAAACAGACTACTGTAGCATGCAGTGAGATGCATCTGTGAGGCTTGCATAAACCAGTGAACACACACACGCGCGCACACACACACACCAAATCTGGGGGAAAAAGGTCCACTGAGGCTGACATTTTATTAGAGGGAATCATTATGGCTGCTTCTGAATAACTGTCTTAACAGATTCACAGCTGCTGGACTGGAGTCTAGTGCTGGCTGAAGCTTCTGAGACGGCATGACATGTATCGCTGATGTCTTTACATGAAAGCGTTAACAAACATGGAAAACAATGAGAGGTATACAGTTCCAGAGTTGATGAGACTATGACTATTAAGAAAGAAACAAGGATCACGAAAACAACACTTAAGGTATGCAAGTGTTGCCTTGCTGGAAAAAGAATGTCATTCATATACAAAACTATCAACTCTTAGCAACTGTACTGTTAAGTAAGAATACTAATACACTATGGCAAGGAGACACACTGTCATTTGAGTTTACATACTGTATGCATAATAAGACATTATTTAACTGGGAGTGAAAAAAATTTAGTACCATTGAGGATTGTTTTTAACTGTTTAATAATAGGAAGAAAGGGTCAGAGGCAAAAATCAAGGTGAGAGTGTTCCTCTTCAACAAGCTGTGACTGAACAGAAAAAAACAGGCAGGGGTGTCTGCTTACTAATTTGTTTTCTGTTTTATATATAGAGCCACTGTCAAATAAAATAAGGGATTTGCAAATTTGAGGGTATAACTGGTATGGTACTCAAGAAAAATTAGCTTTACCTGTAGATATTAGATCAAACTTGTTAAATCCGGAAAATGATATTTCAGGGGTGCAGCACCTGGAAACAGTTGCAAGTTTTTTCCAGTATATGACATAAATGAAGATAAAACAAAGACTACAGCAGTAAACTATGTTCCCACACAATATTTGGTTCAGTAATACACATATTTATGGAGACTTAAGATGAAGTTCTTAGCTGTTTGGATTAAAAAATATTCTGCTATGGCAGCTAAGGATACATGGGAAGAGACTAAACAAAAGGTAATACAAAAAATGATGTTGGAAACTCTTGTCTATGGATATGGGTAGTAAAGTACAAGCAGTGGAACTTTTTCAAGTCCCTTTCATACTATTTATAGGTCAGGCATATAATTAACCACCTGGTTGGTCTGGATGCGCAGTAGAAAGCCCCGCCAAACACCCAGCACCAGGATAAAAAAAAAGAATCAACCGTGGTTCCCACTGGATGTCTGGAGACGAGGCCTGCAAAGCCGTAAAGGAAATATGAAAATACAAATCCATGCTGGCCTCTGCCAGGGTCATGGCAGAGGAATCCGACTTAGATGATGAACGACCTACAGAACTATTGCCGATTCTAGGGGGACAATCGGTGGAAGCAGGATAAATAAAGCTGCTCAACCTGGTTTCCCAGTATTAAGGAGGACTTGCCCTGCGTGCTGAAAACAACTATTCTCCTCAACACACTGCGGTTTCCCCTAACTAAGGAACTGAACCTTTCCTACTCTCTGCTACAGTCCCCAAGGGAATTTAATTATAAGTAAAGTACGTACTTTAAACCAAAGTCTTAAGACAATTAGTGTGAGATATCTTAGGTTGTAAGTTTACTTTCACCAGCCAGGACAGCCGGCAGCCTTTACTATCTGCTCCCATACCTGTCACCCCTTCCCCCTTCTTAGACTACAAGTATTTTTACTGTTCTGCCTCTTCAATCCTCTATAGCATACTTACTGCCCTGCACTCTTTTCTCAGTATATATTGCCTCTGCTATACAGCTTTTGTCCACTAGAGGGCAATAGTTTCCTTTAGACCACCATTTTGACTCCAATTTTAAGTAACTTAAAGGCTCTTGGATTCTAATATTCTGGAAGAGCTAATACTCCCACTCTATTCTTTCTTTCTTCTAATATTCTTCACTGCCAACCCTCTCTGCATATTCTATTATCAAGGCATTGTGTCACCTTACCCTCTGCTGCTTTACTTACCTTTGCTTACTGCTCCTCTGATAGTTTTCCTAGGGTGAACTCCTTTGTGGCTCATCCCGCTCCGTTCGCCCTGCGGGCTCACTCCGCTCCCCTACCCTGCCCCCAAATTCCACCCACCCCCAGTGGTCCTAAACTTATACTACTGCCACACCCCTATGCATTAGGACCAACCTCTAACTCCTCCCCTTAAAGTGCTTTTACCTCTATTATATTCTCACTTTACCCCTATCTCCTCCCCCTTAAAGAACCATCGCTCATTTACCTTTATCCATTACCCTACCACTCTCTATCCACAAATATCCCTACATTTAACCACCTTAACCTAAACAAATGGCTCAAGGATCCTGTAAACCCTTACCTTTATTACTACTCCTAATTATACTTATCATTCCCTATCTACTTACTCTCTATGAACACCATAGATTCCTAGGACTACATACCCACATCACACACACCTCTGTCCATACCCCCAGCTCCACTCATAGTGTTAGCAACCTCCCCAGCTCAGCTAAGTACTCAGCAGCCATATTTCATAGATTCCATCACATCTCTCAGTGTAACCCACTAGCTAGAAAAAATAAGAACCTAATTTTTAAACTTCTACAACTCATCCTAAAAGTTCAGGTCCACTCCCTGTTAGATGGTGATATACACCCTAACCCAGGTCCTACCACTATCACAGCTACACAGCCTGATACACCAACAAATTCAATCCCACAGACACTTACCAAGCCCCCCAACTCTCTCCTGATAGCTCATCTTAATATTCGTAGCATCAATAACAAAATAGCTCACCTGCATGCCCTTATTGATGTTTATTCCTTTGACATCCTCTGTCTGTCTGAAACAAGGCTTAATCCATCAATACAAGACAGTGCAGTTCTACCCCCTGATATCATAAGACGTGACCTTAACACTAAAAAAGGAGGAGACGTAGCCATATAAGAATGGATTACAAGTTACCTTGTTAGACTCCAAACCTCCACTTTGCAACAATGCAGACATTCTTCTAACTAAGGTTCAGCTTAACAAAAGCAAAGCCATATATCTATCATGTGTTTATCTTCCCCCAGGCAATAACATCAACACATTAGAGGCTATCCTCAGCTGGCTCTCAAGTAACTACCCCCAAGAAACCATTATACTTGGAGATTTTAACATTAACTGGAACTCCTGTATATCTGAGCAGCCTTCTACTCATATCAACTTATATGGTTTTACCCAAACTATAACATCCCCAACCCGCACCAATAAAACTAACAACAAAACTAGTATCCTTGACTGGATACTCACTAATACCCCCCAACTAAACTATAAAACAGGCACACTCCCTGAGGACATAAGTGATCACTTGCTTACCTATTTAATCAGAAGAAAAACTGTCATCCTAAACTCTACCATCTGTAGAACTATTCGCACTACCAAAAATTTTAACCCTGCTCACTGTCAAGCTGAACTAGTCACCTGTGACTGGTCACCCCTGAAATACCTCCCAATAGATAATGCCGTGAAATACTTTAACTCTAAATTTCTAACCATTTTAGACAACCATGCCCCATTACGCAAAGTTAGAATTAGAACCAAACCGGCACCATGGCTCACCAAAACGACCAAACAAAAAATCCTCCAAAGAAATAAACAATGGGCCAAATGGCGCTCAACAAAAAGCTCCTCAGACCACCTGCAATTCAGACAGCTGAAAAATGAAACAAAAAAAGCCATATTAGCCGATAAAAGAAACTACTACTACCAACTACAACAAACCAACCAAAATAATCCCCAAAAATTCTGGCGAGGTATCAATAACCTCCTACATCCTGGATGCTCAAGTACTCCCTCTCCCTCTGGCTCTGATCACAACAATCCCATCCAAATAGCTGACTCATTTAATACTTTTTTCACTGAAACCATACAATCCCTAGCCAACCAGCTATCCCCTAGCATCCCAGGCTCTGCCACAACCTTTACCAATAATTCTCATCAATTTCATTTTCAGCCAGTGCCCACTTCACTTATCTGTAACCTCATACAGAAACTTAAGCCCACTACTCTCTCTGCTGATAAATTACCTGCAGAATACCTGCAAAAAGCTGCTAAAGTCATAGCCTACCCCATATCCATCCTCATTAACAGAACTATTTCTGAAGGATCTATTCCCCTAATCTGGAAAGTCTCTCACATAATTCCCCTGCATAAGGGCGGTAACTCCAAAGAGTTGTCCAATTATAGGCCCATAGCTATTCTATCTCCTTTGGAAAAATAATGGAGAAATGTATACACATACAACTGTTAACCTACCTACTCGATCACAATTTATTAGCACCCTGTCAACATGGCTTTAGACCATTTCATAGCACCACCTCTGCTCTCTTATCCTTCACTAACCATATTAACAGTCATCGTAATATTGAAACTCTATCCTCAGCTGTTTTTATTGACCTGTCCAAAGCATTTGATATGGTGAATCACCACCTCCTTATAGACACACTCAAAAACCTGTCATCGGACAACCATACTATACAGTGGTTCCAATCATACCTACATAACAGGCAACAGGCTGTACTATGGGAAAATACTTTATCTTCCCACCTCCCAGTCACTCTAGGGGTCCCGCAAGGATCTATATTAGGCCCATTACTCTTCTCCATCTTTACAAATGACCTTCATTCTGTAATTCCTCAAGCTGACTGTATCCAATACGCTGACGACTCCACACTCATATGCGCTGCTGCTTCTCAATCAGAACTTCAGTCACTAACCCAAATGACCTTTAGTACAGTTGAAAACTGGCTCCTACAAAGACGTCTTATCCTTAACCCCCCCCCAAAAAATGCTATTTACCCCCACCCGCAGAACCTCCCCACTTAACTTTACTATTACTTCAAATGATGGAACTATAATATCTCCTGAACCAACCACCAAACTACTCGGGATACTAATAGATAACAACTTGTCCTTTGAACCTCACATTAATAACACCATAAAAATAGTAAACAAGAAACTAGGTTCCCTCTATAGAATAAAACCCTTTCTTACACCTCCAGCCAGGGTTACTATTGCTCGTACCCACCTCATCTCTACCTTGCTCTATGCCTTCCCTATCTATACCAAAATACGTAGAAGTAATCTGAGTAAACTTACATCCTCCTACAACAATATTGCCAGATTTGCAGCTGGGTCCTCCTATAGAACTCATCACTGTATCAATCTGAATCAGTTAGGATGGTTAGAGCTGCCAAATTTAAAACTTTTCAATCAATTAATAGTAGCCCATAAGATCCTGTATTTACCTCAAAATACACCCATACTTACATCCCTAGTCATCCCCTATAATAACCTCAAGACCTTACGCTCAGCTAATAACCTACTTGTACAAATATCAAAATCTAACAACTTAGCTGGTGACACCTTGTTCTCCAATACAGTAGGTAAGGCCTGGAACATCCTCCCAAGCCAGCTAACCTCAATATCCTCTGTCAGCTTATTTAAAAGCAAGCTTAAACCCTACCTCAAATCACACTGGCTATGCCCCTGTGTTAACCCAGACTAAGTACCTAACTATTAACTAGACTCCCACAATTCCTAGCCTGCCATGATCTTGTGTTGTCTCACTAATTTTTAGTGAGCTTAACCTTCCTTAGGATTTTTTCTCATGTAAATAAGTATATACTGTGGAATGATCAAACACCTTCATATAGTATCACAACCTATGTGTTAAACAACACTAGAAATCCATCCTTGTTTGCTGTTCTTCTATACTCTATCTATTGATCTCTAGTGTTTTCCTTTTTTAGGTGTTTGTGAGACCTTAGTATCTCATCATAAATTACTAGGTGTATCTAATTTTGTAATATGTTATAAAGATTTGTACTACACCATTTCTAATACAAATGTATTAGTCTTATTCATCTATTCTTAGATAAATGTTTCCTTTTTCCTACTGAAATATAAAATATATAATCTTAGGCTTGTACTATAATTGTTAAAACTTATGTACCAAATTATACTGTTATTGTCTTTGTCTTGACCTTTTATGTTGCTGTAATTTGTGGAGCTCTTCTCCCCGGGCCTCCACTGAAAATGGACATATATCCAGCTGGACTAGCCCGGTCAACAACTGTAAAATAAAATAAAAAAAATGTGAAGCTGTGGAACTTAATGAATAAAGAATTGAACAAAGTTTAGGGGAAGAGAAAGAAAGTAAACATTAGGTGAGATAACTTGTTTCTCCTCACAGTACAAGGAGGTGTAGGACTATCACATTTGAAGTGATACTTTGGACCTACACAGTTAAGGCTCATACACACAACACAAGCATAAGACTACAAATTAAAATGGAAAGCAATTATATTGAAATAGGGGGGACACAAAATAAGAAGAGTGTAGGATTCTGGATGCAGGCCCTTAAGGAGAAAGTACAGTTGTGTACACTTACCATAAATGTAGATGTTCGAGTGTATTCACTGTTGCAATCATTACATTTGGGTTATCTGCTTGCAGGTAGCCCTCAGTCGGTCTGATTAAGGTTGCTGCCCCTTCTTCCATGACGTCAGGTCGTCGGGGGTATAAAATATGCAGCCGATGCCATTACATTAGTTTTTCTTGCCCCAGATGTCAGGTGCCCCCTAATGGGAAGCAATTAAATATAAAAGTACAAAGATATACCTCCAACTAAAAAGCAAACACACCAAAAAGGCTTTTAAGTATAGTAAAGGAAAGTAGAGGTATAGCCAAAAGAAGTTAGGGGGCTGGAGGAAGGGTAACCAGGACTGCAACTGTGAATACACTCGAACATCTACATTTATGGTAAGTGTACACAACTGTACTATGTTCTTCGTGTTTCACTGTTGCAGTCATTACATTTGGGTAGATTCCCAAAGCTATGGTTGGGAGGAGGAATTTAGATAGCAATAGGGCCAGCTATAAGGCCCTGCAAGACTGCAGTGGCAAAGTCAGCTCTGGATTTAGAGAAAATTGGCAAATGATAATGCTTGGTGAAAGAATGTATAGAACTCCAGGTAGCAGCTTCTAGGATGTCCCTGGTAGGAACACCTCTGAGAAAGGCTGTAGAGGTAGACGCAGCCCTGGTGAAGTGAGGTCTGATCCCCTGGGGGATAGGTTTTCCATGGTGCTTATAGCAGAAATGAATGCAATGGCTTATCCATTTTGAAATGGTTTGCTTTGAAATAGCCTTCTCCTCTGCCCCTGCAGCAAATGCCACCAGCAGTTGTTCAGATTTCCTTTGAGGTTTAGTCCTGTCCAAGTAGAATCTAAGTTGTCTGTGCACATCTAAAGAATGCAGTAACCATTACCCTTTATTCTGTGGATTGGGAAAGAAGGTTGGCAAATGAATGGACTGATTAAGAGCCACACTGGATACCACCTTGGGCATGACGGATGGATTGGTTCTGAGGGACACCCTGTCCGCATGAAAGATGATGAAAGGCTCCACTGCCATAAGGGCCTGTATACCCTTCTAGCTGAAGTGATTGCTAAAAGGAAAACTGTTTTCCAAGAAAGAAAATTTAAGTCTGCAGTAGCAGCTGGCTCGAAAGGAGGTAGAGTGAGTTTCTCCAAGACAAAGTTAATGTCCCAGGCTGGAGTTGGAGCTCTCCTGGGTGGTCTCAAATTTTTGGACCCTCTCAGGAACTGCTAGAGCAGTGGATGAGAGAAGAGGGGAGGTTCTGTGTTATAATGAGCTGAAATGGCTGAGGCGTGGATTTTAATGGAGCAAAAAGACAGGCCCTTGTGAAGCATCTCAGTTATGTATTGTAAAATATGAGGTAAATTGGGCGCTGCTGTGCTCATCCTTTGAGATTGGTTCCAGGCACAGAATCTTTTCCATTTTTCAGCATAAGATTTTTTAGCACTAGGCCTCCTTGCCTCTAAAATGATATCCATCACAGGTTTACTGAAGGATGGTACAGGAGAGATTAAGTAATTAGTCAGGCTGCAAGGTTCAGTGTTAGAAGCTGAGGGTGCAGAATCTGGTTCTCCTGCTGAAACAGCAGGGAAGGAGTCTGAGGCAGGTGCCATGGAGGTAATCATGACACACTGCGCAGGAGGGGGTACCAGTGTTACTGTGGCCAGTCTGAAGCAATCAAAATCATCCGTGGTTTATCCTGTTTGATTTTTAGTAGTACTTTGGAGAGCAGAGGCAGAGGGGGGAAGGCATAGACTGATAGGTTTTTCCAGCTGATAGACAGAGCATCCACTTTCCAGGCTTGTTTGTCGGGAGTCCTTGTGCAAAATTTGTCCAATTGGTAGTTCTGGGGAGAGGCAAACAGGTCTATATCTGGGCTCCCCTATTTGCTTGGCAACATGTTGAAAATCCTTGGTTCCAGTTTCCACTCGTGTGGGTCCATCAGGTTTCGGCTTAGTTCATCTGCCAGTGTATTTAATTTTCCTGGCAGGAACTGAGCTTGTAGGTGCACTTGGTAGCTCAAGGCTGTGTTCCACAATGCCATGGCTAGTCTGCAGAGGGGGCAAGAATGTGTACCCCCCCGCTTGTTTATGTACCAAATAACAGTGGTGTTTGTCTGTCTTTACCATTAGTTGTCCTGGAATAATGTGGTCCTTGAAGGCTGTCAGAGCATTCTGTACAGCTAACATTTCTTTTTGATTGACATGCAGGTGCATTTGACTTGGGTTCTATTTGCCAGGTGAGCCCCCCATGCATAGTCTGATGTGTCTGTTGTTAGGGTTTGGGTGGCAGGGGGTGGTGTGAAAGGTAGTCCCTTGTTTAGGTGGCAGGCCTCTGTCCACCAAAGGAACTCTAGGCGTAGGCAAGGTATGATAGGAACCATTGTTTCTAGGTCTTGAGAATGTTGACACCATAGGCTTTTTAGATACCACTGTAGTTTCCTCATATGCAGTCTTGCATATGGAATTAGAAGAATGCAGGAGGCCATGAACCCAAAGGCTTGCAGTATTTGTCTTGCAGATAGCAGGGTTTTTGTGGCCACTTGTTTTAAGTAGGTTGTCAAATTAATTTGTTTCTCTGGTGTGAGGTAAGCCATCTGGGAAGTTGTATTCAAGCTTTCTCCCAGGAATATAATTTGTTGACAAGGTACCAGGTGTGATTTCTTTTTGTTTATGGTGTACCCCAGACAAGTTATAACCCTTTTTACAAGGACAGATGATTCAAAAGTATGTCCTGGCTTCCTGCCTGAATTAGACAATCGCCAAGGTATGGGTATATTTGAATATTTATTTGCCTGCAAAATGCAATAACTGGAGCTAGGCACTTTGTGAATACCCTGGGCGCAGTAGATAAGCCACAGGGCAGTGCAGAGAACTGACAGTGTGTGTAGCCTGCTTTGAAGCGTAGATATCTTCTGCAAGATTCCCTGATTGGGATGGGCAGGTATGCTTCTTTTAAATCTAGTGTTGCCAACCAGGCATCTTTGTCTAGCATAGGAAGTAATTGAAGAGTCAGCATCTTGAATTTTGGAATCTCCAAAAAGGTGTTTAGAGTAGACAGGTCCAGGGTAGAATGTCATGTCTTTTCTGGGTACCAGGAAAAGTCTCGATTAGAAACCTTGTCCCTTTTCCTCTTCTGGTACCAGTTGAATAGCCCCTATGTTTGAGAGAAAGTACTTGTTTTTGGGCCTCTGCCCACTGATTTGGGGGTAGGTCCGGCCACCCACTTGGTGTTGGCAACGTGTGCAAGTGAAATCTTTATCCCTGGGACACTATATTTAAAACCCATTTGTCCAGGGTAATGAGTTCCCAATTATTTGCATGAAGAGCAATCCCCCCCCCCCCAAAGGGTCAGTCAGTTGATAAGTGCTTGGAAATTTTAAAAGGAAGTCAGTGAGACAGTTTACCATAGGGGGAGTCTTATTATTCCCAGATTTGGAAGTGGAGGCCTCCCACTGCTTAGTTCTGTGTGTCCCCTGGGACTGAAATCTAGGTTTTTTGCTGTGTCTGGGTTTGGCTTGAGTAGACCTGGAAGGGGCTGGAAAGGACCAATTCTTAGAGGGCCAATGCCTACTAAATCTAGGAGGCTGAACTTGTAAAAAATCTTTTAACAGTTTGCATAGATTTAGCCTCATCTTCCATCTTTTTAAGAACTTTCTCAGCCTTGTTGCCAAACATGCTGTCCTGATTTAAAGGAGCATCCAACAATTTAGCTTTAACATGATCAGGCAAAGATTGCCCCTTAAGCCAAGCATGCCTACTGAGCACAGACCCAGTAACAGCAGCCCTGCAAGAGGCCTCTAATGAATCAAAACCACATTGCAAAGTATGTTTTCCAACTTGTTCAGCAGAATGCATTAAATCTTGTAATTCTTTATTTTTCACACAGTCAAGAATCAACATCATTTTCTGTTTAAGCAGTCCAATAACATGTTGCTGATACTTTAACATATGAAACTGGCAGTTAAAAGCCCTAATGGCCAAGGTTGCAGAAGTGTAAACCTTCTTACCAGTCCAATAACATGCTGCTGATACTTTAACATATGAAACTGGCAGTTAAAAGCCCTAATGGCCAAGGTTGCAGAAGTGTAAACCTTCTTACCCCATCTATCCAGCGCCCTGGAGTCTCTATCAGAAGGGGTAGGATTTTTAGCAGTAGAAGCCTTAATGCCCTTGGGCCCCTGTGAAATAGTCTCCGGATCTGCAATAGGATTTTTGAAAAGGAACTTGTGGGACTCAGGGACCCTGTAGTATCTGTCAGGTTTTATGGGAGCAGGAGGCAGGGAATCAGGGGCCAAACTAGATTCCAAAAAAGCATCATCAACAATGTCTAGTACAGGAGGAAGAGCTAAAGGCTGATGCTAAGGTAGGAGAAGGAAATCCCTAAGCCTCTTTTTTGAATCAGAAAAATCCTGGCTTTCCCAATGGAAATGCTCCCTTAGAGTATGTAAGGTTTCCCCAAAAGAAAAATTCTCAGGAGGGGAAGCAGAGGGAATGGGAGTCCTCTGCATCAGAATCTTCATAAGTAGATAAGGGCAAATCCAGATCATCAGAAAAATCAGAAAAAAACAGAATCCTGATCAGAAGATTCATAATCAACTTCAGTCCTAGGCCTCTTAGAAGGGAAGGGGGGGGGTTGGCTACCCCTGATTAGAGTTATTAGATCTTCAGCCATTCTTATCATTTGTTTTTTAGGCATACAGGCCTGAGCATGTGGCCTGGGCATCATTTTTTTAGGCATGGATCGAGATTTAGGCCTAAGTAAAGAAGGAGACGTCGGTATAATATGCAAGTCTGTAGGCCTGAATACACCCTCAGAAGCTGGTACCTGCACAGCGGCTCCAGACCCATCCAAGGTAGAGACATCCGCGGGTTCCACAGTTGAAGCATCTTGCGGCATACCGGACTCCGAATGGGTTTCGGTAGAGGCCTGCGAATCAGAAGTAGCGGGTATCAGGGGCCCAAGAAAAAGTGCCTCACTGAGTACCGGCGAACTGGCGACTGGCTTAGGAGAAGCGTCGTCGGCGGTTTTGGACCTCGGCGGCGTGTCTCTGTCTTTATCTTTGCGTTTTTTCGGAATCCCGGTAGTTGGATAGCTAACCAACTACATTTCTGGATAATTAAACCAAGAACCGAAATATTTAGAGGCGAAAATATACCAACGACGGATAGTGTGCTGATTAAATAAAGCACAAAACCGACAGTAAGATACGTCGTGGTCAGGGCCTAGGCAAGGAAAACAGTATGAATGAAAATCTTTATGAGGTATTTGCTTTCCAAAAGTAATGCAATTATTAACTTTTACTGACATCGGTAAGGAGCAAGAAAAAGTTTCCCCAATGGGGTACTTAGCTTTAGTTGAAGACTTTGGTTCTGAAATTCGAAAACGAAAATTTCAGGAGTCGGCCGACCAGCACTTGCGAACTGCTTCTGCTTCGGGCACCGCATGGCAAGAAAGACTGATGTAATAGCATCGGCTGCATGTTTTATACCCCTGATGACCTGACGTCATGGAAGAAGGGACAGCAACCGACGCAGGGCACAAAACTTTGTTAATCAGGTCGACTGAGGGCTACCTGCAAGCAGATAACCCAAATGTAATGATTGCAACAGTAAAACCCAAAGAAAATCAACAACTCAGAATATTACATTTTCAAAGTAGGAGAAAGCATTTTGAGAACAAAGCCAACACAGAAATGGAATAAGATTTTATCAAAAGAGATGACTACAAGTAGGGTACACAGAATAGGCAAGACAGAGCTGGAATTTATTGGAGAAAATTAGCCAAGTAACCAAGGTACTGGGAGCAAATAACTAGGGATGGAAAAGTCAGAGTGAAATGAGGCCTGTGAGTTACAGGCTGCCTTCCCTACCAGGAATTTAAAAAAAGAGTACAGACAAAGAGAAAGGGATATGGGGATGTTAAATAAAAGACCATCTCTGGTTGAATTTAGAAGAGAAGCTGCAGTTTAAAAAGGGGATAACTGGTACAGCATATAAAATAAAGCACAACTGTAAGAATCAATCTGAGGAGGTTAGAAAAAGACTGTGAAATGAGAATGTAAAGGCAATATACAAAGGAACGATGGGAAAATGTTTGTATTGCTGCAAAGTAGTCAAATTAAGAAGGTTTAGGATTTTTGCATGGAAGTGTTAGTACAGGTATTTGTTTGCCTCAAGCAGACTTCAGAGAATTCTTCCACAAGTAAACATCAATTGTTGAAGGTATGATGGGCAAAAGAAATAGTTGGGAATATATGTATATATATATATATATATATATATATATATATATATATATATATATATATATATATATATATTGGGAATATAATGAGTTAGTAGATTTTAAAAATTCCCAATAAAGTACTCTGTCCGAAATGTTGAAGAAGCAAATTATCGTAGTTACAGAAATTATTCTTTTCAGATGGGATATCGAAACTGAATTGCCTAGATATAGTAAGGTCCCAAGTTTAATGCTGTTGGCTGTCAAAAAAGCAACTACTAGAAAATGGAAATCAAATTATACACCAACCACAACAGAATTATTCAATGTTGTAAAGGAGATAAAATAATTGGAGGTGGGATCTTTAGGAAATGAGGAGCAAATTAAGTGGAAATAAATGGAATCCCTGGGAACAATGAATGCACGCAGAATAATTTTCAGCAGAAGAACTGAAATTTCAGGGAAGACAAGACTTGAACAATCCACATAATGTTATTAAATAACATTTTTAAGAAATAAACCATTTTATATATATATATATATATATATATATATATATATATATGAACATATTTCATGAAAAGGAAAAAAAAATCTAAACAACTTTTGTTTTTTTTATAATTATACATTTTCCCATGTCATTTTGTAATAAAAGTATTTAAAAAAAACGACAGGAAGAGAAAGATGTAGGTACGGGTTGGGAATGAAGCCGTAAAAATAGGCACACTAAAGTTTGTGTTATAACAGTATTATAATAAGCAAGTTGATTCAGTACAGACAAAATACTTCAATGAAGCTTAAATGGTACAATGATGTGCAAATGTAAGTTTGCATACTGCTCAATGTAAATTACAACAGGTAACTGAATTTCTGTATAGTTTACAGGACAGAGGAGAAAAAAAGAGTAAAAATACAAAGCAACCCAACTGTTAACTTAGATAAATGATGCAAAGCAAGTGTCCTCTGAGTATTGGTGTTCAAAATTGCGACAGAAAGAAGGCACAGAAAGTAAAGGGGAAAGTATAGGAAAAGGTGTTCTTAGAAGAAAGTGCCACGTTTTTAGCATTTATTAATTGCCTTAAATACGTAAGTTACAAAGGAGTGTGAACTTGTGAAGGGGGAATGGAAGACATTAAATTATTCACTGTTGATATGTGAGCCTGCACTGCTTCTGCGGAAAACAGAAAGTTAGAAACTGAGGCAGAAACAGATGCCATTTACCAGATTAAAAAAACTGTGAAAACAGTTTGGAATTTCTGGAGAGATGATGAGTTAGCCAAATCAACAGTTTTGATGCATTTTCTTTTTAAGCATCAGCTGAAAATCTGTCAATAACCTTTTCTGGCATAAAAAACACAACTCAATAAAATTCAAAGAACTAGTTTATTCCAAGTGCTTTCATCCCTTACAATTATGGGATTTCTTAAAACTCTACAAATAAATAAAATCTAGAGCTCTACAAATAAAAACAGTCTAAAAATTCATATATATCCATACACAAGAAGAAATAATGATAATACAAAGATAATCCATTGTCATGTATTTAACCAAAGCATCATAAAAGGAGAAAAAAAAACGGAATTAATGATCCAAAACTATTTAAAATCTAAGTGCTTGCATTCTTAAAAGCTAGTCAGAGAAATATGGTCATTTAAACTTCCTGGTCCAGTTGCATTTGTTTTTAACTGACATTCAGCTTCTTTACATTCTAACCTAATTTTTATTGGCCCTCCCCTTTGGTCTTGCTCTACTGCTTCCACAATATAAAACCCAAAGGTATGTCCCTCATTATTCTCAATCTGCCTCCAGAGAGCATTTGCCCAATATTTGTTTGGGTTTTTAAAAGGATTTATCACTAAATATAACAGGGATGCTATCTTTGAAATTGGAAGTCTGGACATGAATAAGCTTGGCCCAGCCCCAGTAGTTACATACAAGAGAGACTGGAACATAAAAAATTCCTTAAGGCAAGTCGAGCTCCCTCAGTAATAACATCTGATACCAGTGGGATGACAAAATGTGGGAGATGTACTCACTGCTCTTATATTATAGAAGGGAAATTTGTGTATATTTACGGTTTTGGAAAGGTCACTTGCCCCAAAAGATGCAACTGTGAGAGTAAAACTGTTGTTTACGTTGCACTATGTATAGATTGCCCTCTTTTTATGTAGAGAAAACAGAGAGGTGTTTGAAAGAGTGAGTTTATGAACACATTAGATACATAGAAAAGAAAAATCGGGCAAATGCTTTCTGGAGGCACATTGAGAATAACAAGGAGCATACCTTTGGGTTTTACACTGTGGAAGCAGTAGAGCTAGAGCTAGAGCAAGAGCAAGGCCAAAGGGAGGGATCAGTAAATATTAGGCTAGAATGTAAAGAAGCCGAATTACAGCTAAAAAGAAATGCAAATGGACCAGGAGGCTTAATGACCATATTTCTCTGACTAACTTTTAAGAATGCAAGCACTAGATTTTAAATGATTTTGGGTCACTAATTCTGTTTTTCATCTTTTATGTTGATTTGGTTAAACTACATGATGATGGATTATCTTTGTATTATCATTATTTCTCCTTACGTATGGATATACATGAATTTTTGGATTGTTTTATTTATTTGTAGAGTTCTAGATTATATTTTTATTTGCAGAGCTCTAGACTTTATCTACTTGTATATATTTGCTTTTAGAACAGAGTTACTGACTTTAGTATATTATGAGTAGGTGGATATAACAATTTGTACCTTTAAAAGCTTTTCCCCATGAATACTAATTAGTATGATTGGGGTATGGAGTGGTACAGAGAATATATAAAGCTGCTCTACAATAGTGCACTTCAGAACTCTGAAGAAGTCCCATAAATGTAAGGGATGAAAGTGCCAACTTTGATTTATGCATTATCTTTACAGCTTGGAATAAATTGATTCTTTGAATTTTATTTTTATTGAGCTGTGCTTTTTAAACCAGAAAAGGTTACTGACAGATTTTCAGCTGCCACTTAAAAGGAAGTTGCATCATCGTGGTGGCTTTTGTTGGCTTTGCTTAGTTTTCTTTTCTTCCTGGTTTTCAAATTAACTGTTTTGTTTGGTCTCCCCATGTCACAGGCAATTTAATATACACAGCATGTTTTTACCTAAGTCAACTGGTCCCTTCAGCCACAGGCCAAGAATTCATCAGAAAATATGCCAAATACTTCATCCCAAGCCTGTCTGGGGTATTGCTCCAAGGCCTATGATCATTAAATCCCTGGTCCACCTTGAGAAGATGGAGATTCCCAACACCATCAAGTGAAATAAAGAAGACTGCAGTGGAAAGACCATCCTTTGTTAATTATTGAGATGTTATGGATTCACTGAAAAAATAAGCTGCTTATAATGCTGTATGAGGAAACTGCAGCTGCTTTTACCAAACAAATAACACGTAGACAACTTTCAACACTTCAGGTTTTGCCTCACGGCTTGTGGTTTGTCTTCCAGAATACACATTCAGCATCAACCTCAAAGAAAAGTTCAATAAAATTCTAGAAAGTATTTCCCACCTACAACTGAAGGTGTTGGTCTCAGGACAGCCATGGGAGAGAAAAAGAAGTTATGTCTTACCATAAAGTTCCATCTGTATTGTTGATCCTCGTTCAGTCATTACGCATGGGTATCATTTCCGAGCTCGGAACCGAGCCGGTCATTTTCCAAGCTTGCATCAGCTTCAAACTCTCGAGCTAAACTCTTACCCATAATCCCCCTCTCCCTGTTAACTCAGATTGAGTTTGCAAGCTAAAGAAGGTAGAGGCTACCTCTGGTCAAATAACCTAAGAGAACTGGATGGTGAGATCCACTAGAAACCACAGGAGGAGGAAGGAGGGAGGGTCGTAATGACTGAACGAGGATCAACAATACAGATGGAACGTTATGGTAAGACATAACTTCTTTATCTGATATTGTTAATCCTCGTTCATTCCTTACGCATGGGACAGGGTCCCCAGCTACCTCTATTTCTGGGAGGCTCGCATGGAATTCCTGAGCACCATAGAACCGAAAGATGCTCTTCCCCTGGAGGCCAAATCCAATTTGTAATGACTGATGAAGGTACGAGGCTTAGCCCAAGTTGCAGCTGCACAGATGTCATGTAAAGAAGCTCTGGCATGGAAGGCAGCAGAAGTTGCCACCGACCTTGTTGAATGAGCTTTCATGGTAGTAGGCAACGAGATATTACGTTGTGTGTAAATAAAGGTCACACAGTCCTTCAACCATCTAGCTAATGTGACCTTAGCAACAGCAGATCCTAATCCAGATCCAGAAAAAGCCAAAAATAACAGGTCAGATTTACGATTTAAGTAAAAACTGATTTGCCTGTGTACCTCTAGGGTATGTAGGCAATACTCTCCTCTGTTTGAATGGTTGGGAAAGAAAACTGGCAATTCAATGGCTTGATTAATGGACATTTCAGAGATCACTTTAGGCAGAAATGACGGATTAGTTCTCAGAGACACTCTATCTCTATGAAAAATCAAGTATGGACTCTTGATACATAAAGCTTGAAGTTCAGAAATGCGTCTGGCAGAAGAAATAGCGACCAAAAACAAGGTTTTCCATGACAAATACTTGAGGTCACAAGAAGAGGCTGGTTCGAAAGGTGCCATTGTCTGAGCTTGTAGAACTAATGATAAATCCCATGGTTGAATAGGTTCTCTAAAAGGTGACTTCAGATGATTCACACCTTTTATGAAGGTCTTGCACAATTTATGGGACATAAGAGAGGAATCTTGGACACCCTCATGAAAATTAAAAATTGCAGCCAAATGAACTCTAATGGTGGAGGCCGATAGACCCAATTGAAACAGGTCGGCCAGATAGTCTAGTATTATCGACACTGGTGCTGAAAAAGGGTCTACTTGTTTATCTTTCAGCCAACAGGTAAATCTTTTCCACTTGCTCAGATAAGTAATTCTAGTGGAAGACTTATGAGAAGCAATGAGAATATCACGTACTGGTAAAGAAAGATCATTCTGACTGGCAATCAGGGGAATTGGAGTAGCCAAGCCGTTTGCTTCAGGCTGTTCAAGTTGGGATGAATCAGGTTCTGTGGGTGTGAAATCAACTCCAGGATTGGATGGAGAATCCATGGTCGATCTAGTAAGTGAGGCCAAAGGAATGGGAACCAAATCTGTCGGGGCCAATATGGTTCTACGAAGATTACCTTGCTCTTCAACCGCCGGGTTTCTTCAGAAACTGGGGAATGACAGGAAAGGGCGGAAATGCGTAGAGAAGACCCGAGGGCCAATCGTGGACTAGAGCGTCCCTGGGTGACTGTCCCAGAGGGGCAATCAGGGCGAAGTAGTTGCTGCATTTGCAGTTGGTCGGGGATGCAAAGATGGCCCCAGCAGTGGAAGATCTCCGCCGCTATCAAGGAATTCAGGAACCACTCATGAGGTTGAAGAATGCACCTGCTGAGTCTGTCTGCTATCACGTTGGAACTCCCGGGAATGTGCGTTACTAGAAGAAAATGTTTGGGAGCCATCGCCCACTGCCATATCTTCATGGCCTCTCGACAAAGGGGATAAGATTTGGTTCCACCTTGCTTGTTGATGTACCAGACCACCGTCATGTTGTCTGATTGAATCTCAATTGTTCCAGACGGCAGCAGGGGATGGAATGCTTGCAACACTAGAAGCCCCGCCCTCAGCTCTAGAACAATTATATGCAGATGGGCCTCCAGTTGGGATCAAGTGCCTTGGACTGTCTGTCCCTGACATAGCCCCCCCCCCCCCCCATCAGGGAGGCGTCTGTGGTCACTGTGGCCTTCAGTTGCTGGGGGGAGAAGGTGCGAGACCATTGTGAGAGATTGTGTCATCCACCAATTTAAATCCTGTTTGCACCTATGGGTTACTCAAATTATGGCTGAAAGAGAATGCTGAAAAGGATACCATTGGGTGAGCAGTAGCCATTGTAGAAGCCTCATGTGAAACCTGGCCAGGGGAACAATGGTGATAAAGTCTGCCATGGAGCCCAACAGCTGTAGAACAGAGAGAGACGTGGATTTTTCCTTTGAAAGGATTGGAATTAGTTGTTGCTTTATCCTTAAAATTCTGTGCTCTGGAATAGCAGCTCTGCAATTTTTTGTGTCCAAGATAACCCCTATGAATTCTGTCAACTGAGATGGGGTGAGATTGTATTTCTGCCAGTTTATGGTTATGCCTAGCCTTTGAGCAGTGAGGAGAGAGTATGCCAGGGCTTTTTCCAGTAGATGGCTGGTGGGGGCGGAAATGAGCCAGTCATCTAGGTATGGAAACACCTGGAATCCTTGAAGTCGCAAGTGAGCTGTGACAACTGCCATGCATTTTGTGAACACCGTGGGGGCTGTAGAGAGTCCGAAAAGCAGTACTCTGAACCGGTAGTGACTAGCGCCCACAAGGAAGCGCAGAAATCTTCTTGATGGCCTGTCCACCTTTATGTTGTAGTACGCATCTTGAAGATCTATAGAGCACATCCAATCATCTTTTTCCAAAAGCGGGAGGATAGACTGTATAGTGACAATCCGAAATTTTTGTACTCTCTCAAACTTGTTCAATACACTGAGATCCAAAATTGGTCTCCAGTCCCCAGTTTTCTTTGGCACCAAAAATAGTCTTGAGTAGAATCCGGATCCTATCTGGTCTGGAGGGACTATTTGTATGACTTTTTCTTAGCAGCTTTTCTATCTCTAGTGCTGCTTCTTCCCTTTGACTGGGTGGAACATCGGGAAGATGTTTTGAAGGGACGGGACAAAGATTGAAGTGGATATGATAACCTCTGGTTATAATCCTTTGTACCCAAGAATCGGTGGTGATGGTTAGCCAGGCAGAAGGGTACAAGGAGAAACATCCCCTAACCACTACCAGAGGAAAGGAGTTGGCCCGCTCTTCAGGAGTGCTGGCAGGATTGAACAGGGAAAGAATCCCTGGAACCCTGGTTACGGGTTCCCCTCTGCCTCGAAAGGAGCGTCTTCCCTGTGAGTTTCCCCCCTGCCTCTGGGGGAGAACTCGGCCTGTGTGTCACAGAAAGGACCCTGAGATTTCTTGAACCATATCTTCCCACTCTTTTGGTTTCTGGAGAAAGCATGTTGGTTCCGCGAAGTTGCACAAGCGCATCCAGGCGTGTCGTCTCAAGACCGTAGCTGAACCCGCCGCTCTAGCTGCTCCTTCTGATGCGTGAGATATCAATTGCATAGAGGAGTTAGATATAGACTCAATGGTTGCCAGCTGAGAGGCCACTTTGTCACGGACCTCATCAGACACTGCACCAGCCAAGGTTTCAGGGAGCTCAGAAACCGGATCCCTTTGAAGCCTGGTAAAATGTGCCACATAATTCAGGGAACTGATAGCAAAGGTCACTGAAGCAAAGGTGTGCTTCCCTATTCTGTGCAGGGCCCGGGACTCCCTGTTAGGCGGATGGACAGTCTGGCTTTTTTCTTCTGCCAGATCCTTTTTTGTTGCTGCCGCCACCACCAAAGCATCTACAGGAAGACCTTTGAGCCAATGGGAATCCGAAGCAGGAGGGGACAAGATCTTATCTGGCCTCTGGGGAATAGCTTCGATGGTATCAGGGGCCTTCCAAGCATACTGCATGATGAACTTGACAAGTTAATTGGCAGGTGGAGTAACCCAGGAGGTAGGGGGCTGCGAAAGGCCTGCAGGAACACAGATTCCTCAGGGGTTGGATTAGAGAACTGCCAGTCACCTCTCTGTTTCAGGATTTCAAGGATATCGCCAAAGGATACCTCAGAGGGTGACGGAGGGGATCCTTCCCCCTCATCGAAATCTGTGTCTTCAGTGAGGGACTCCTCTGTAGAGTCCATGTGCTTCCTCTTACATTAACTTTTCTGGTGGACCTCCTCAGCGAGAGAACCAGGGGAAGACAATGGAAAGGGGGATTCCTGAGGGAATATGCCCTGAGGCCCTTGCACCCAGTGTCCGCTAGGTGCAACTTGTGAAACCAGTGTACCAGAGGAGGGCAGAGGTATAGACAGTCTGGTATCGCCAGCAGCAGCAAAAGCCTTCTCCATCAGTTGGAAGGCTGGTCCACCCAGAGAGGAGTGTATGTCTAGGACAGAGGGCACTCCTCCCCTAAGTGGCTCAGCCTGCCGACCTAGAGTCCCTGGATGGCTGTGGAGCAGCAAGCTATGCATGTCACAGCTGACATCCTGGGTCGTAGCAAAACTTTCCTGCCATGAAGGCAACTGCAGTTCCTTAGTGAGATACATAAAGGGAACCGCAGAAGGGGAAGAATGTACTATACCCATGGACTTCAAAGGCAATGAAGGAGGAGAATAAGAAGGTGTCTTTGGAGATGGGTGATCACCTCCCAAGGAAGG
This sequence comes from Protopterus annectens, assembly GCF_019279795.1. Lineage (NCBI taxonomy): Eukaryota > Metazoa > Chordata > Ceratodontiformes > Protopteridae > Protopterus > Protopterus annectens. The sequence goes on along the minus strand of NC_056731.1, from coordinate 1,718,503,539 downwards.
ATAGTTCCTGAGGGGTGGAATACCTCTGGCCAAGAATGCCTGGTCCACAAGACACAATACATCATGTTCAGAAAGGCTTCTAGTGGACCTCACAGAGACTGAGGGAGAAACAGGCCTGTCCACAAGGAGGCAGATCATCTGACTGCACAGAGGATAGCGGTGTCGAGAAAGACTGAACTACTGCAGTCTGCACCGAAGAAGTCATCGGTGCCGATGTCATTGTCTGCACCGATACAGGGATCGGTGCCGAAGTGGTTGTCCGTGCCGAAGCTGGAACCGACAAAACTGGAGTCAACAATAAATGTCTCGGTTCCGAGGAAGAAGTCTGTGATGACTGAATGGTCAGTGCCGATACAGTGGTAATGGTCTGAACCGAGGAACCCCTCGGTGCTGATATGTAGAAGGCTGCAGGAGAGGACAGAGCCGAAATCACTAATGGAGCCGAAGGTCTGGGCACCGAAAGCACTGGGGCTGACCGAGATAGCTCCGGAGCCGAAATTTTAGCCTTTTTAGGTTTTGGTTGGTGAGAGTCCCCAGCTGGGGACGAAGGCAAAGATTTAGCCTTCGTAGAAACATCCATTTTCTTATGGGCTTTAGGAGGGGTTGAGACCTCTGACCCAGAAATAGCCTCTGAAAAGGGAGATTTTAGAAGTCCCTTCAGTATCAGCTTATTTTTCCTTTCTAACAAAGTTCTATTAGAAAAGTTCTCACAAATAGTACAAGGTGGTTCAACAGATAAATGGGAAGCTCCCAAACAATAAATACATAAAGAGTGTGCATCAGAAGTAGGCAGTTTGTGTCCAGACTACCTTTTTATCTGCCATATTAACTAATAGAAAAGTACCATCAATGGTACAAGAGAGTACCCAAAGGTATGAAAGAGAAGGGAAAAAGATTACCAACGATGGTAAAGAGAAAATTACCTTGCGGTAAAAAAGGTAAGTAAAGGACAGAAAAAAACAAAGGAAATTATGAATGCTAGATGCGATAGGGCAAGAGACAATAAAATATCAACTTTTCTGACAGAAAAGTAATTTGTAAAGTAATTAAACAACAACTGACTGTACTTAGCTCAAGAGAAGTAGCTTGACACGACCGGATGGCAATGTAGCAAACAAAATCTGAGGTAACAGGGAGAGTGGGATTGTGGGTAAGAGTTTTGCTTGAGGGTTTGAAGCTGACGCGAGCCTGGAAAATGGCTGGCTCAGTTCCGAGCTCGGAACCGATACCCATGCGTAATGACTTGAATGAGGATTAACAATATCAGATAGAAACTTGTACTGCCTATCATGCATTACAGTGCTCTGCTGGATGAGACTACAGTGCAACTAACATTTTACTAATCCAAACTGGACATGGGTGAGTGACATCCATAAGAGATAACTTGCACAAAAGCTAGCACTCCTATAGGCCCTGCAGGATATTTCTTACATTCATGTGACTTGCTGAATCATTTATACCACACTGTGTCAAGATGTGCTTATTATTTCCTGAAAAATATATGCTGATCTCATTTCATGACAATCTTCATGAAATAAGTACCACTGAGGACTATTTTTAATTTAACTGTTCAGTAATAAAAAGAAAAGGTCAGAGGAAAGTTATGATGATGCTGAGTAATATGAGGCACACAAACTCCAGTGGCTTTGCCCAGACTGCCTCCTGCTGCAGTGGGTTTCTTGATGCTACCTACCTCAGCACAGGAAGTTGTAACTTTGATAAATTCCCACACGAAAAGGCACCAAGGCCAGATGCGTTGATATGCTGGCATACCAGTGAGGGGCTAAGGAAATATATGTTCCCTTTTTTCAATTACTGGCAGAAGGGAGGAGAGCAGAAGGAAACCTTGAAAACCAAAATGATGCTGTTACTCAAACTGAAAAGGAACCTTTGGATACTGCTTCATACAAATCCTTTTCCTTCCTCAATAGCAAACCAGAATCTTGGCGAAGGAGTTAACTTCCTGCTGTTGGATAAGATCTGGTTGCTACTGTTGAATGGGGCTTTGTTGATGGCACTCAGTTCTCTTCTAATCAGTGTCATTATACACATGTTCTTTCTGCTTTGCATCTGTGTAAGAAGTAATGTGCCCTCCTCTCTCTGGATGCTGAGAAAGCCTTTGACAGTATATACTGAGATTTCTTTGCATATATTATGAACTTTCCCTTTAAAATTGCATCAGATGTTAACTGTTAACATCTTAACTCACCTGCAAGGGGAGAAAAAAGAAAAAAAAATATATATAGTGGCATCCGAAAGACATACCTGAATGGGCGTGCCTTCGTTGAAGGCTGGGCGTCGGGCTGGCAACTCGGCACCATAAAAATCGACTGGCAATCATTAGCAGACCGGAGTACTGCTGTGGCGACCCCTAACCGGGAAAAGCCGAAAAGACAAAGCAGAATATATATATATATATATATATATATATATATATATATATATATATATATACAAATACACACACACACACATTATACATACAGCTATATCTAATCTACATACATACATATAAATATATATATATATATATATATATATATATATATAGATATATATACATATACACACACACACAGATACATGCATACACATATTGCATATTCATCTACTTAGTTAATTTATTTTGTTGACTGGGGCAGAGCCCTGATCTCAATGGACAAATTTCAATCTCAGCCTAGAGAAGACCATAACAGTAAAACAGATTAATTTGCAGAGTACAGTGCGTAAAGTTAATACAAGTAGAACATATGAAATTAAGCAATTATAAAACAAGTCAGTAATAAACAAAACTGGTGAATGCCACAGATTACATTGTATTCAGGTTACCACTTACATAGCTGCATATGTACAACTTAAGAGGAACAGGGGAAATGGAAAAACTGGGTGTAAAAGTGGTGCTCTCTCTGTCATCTGAGAGTCTCAAATGGAAGCATCAGGGGTATATCCACCATTTCCATGTTGCCCTTTAACTGCTACTACAGAATAGTTTGTCATTTACAAAGACATACAGAATTTGGTAAACAGTGACTGAGTTATTGAAAATATACGGGCAGATACATATTTGGTTAGATAAGGTAACACAATTCTGACCCATTCAGCCTAGGACCAGTTCTCTCTATCGGCTTACCTTTCAAAAATTGATACATCATCCTCTGATCCAAGTTCCCTCAGGGATGCACTGGACTTAGGGATTCTCAGTAAGGTAGATGGCTGGTTTATCAACATAGAAATATACTGCTGGAGGTCGAGTAGGCAATTGCTTGGTCGCTGCCCATCTTTCGTGTTGCTCATTCTTATTTTTCTGAGGGTTAATGCTATTAGTAATTTTTTTTCTTGAAGACTGATCTGGTGTTGATCAGTGGCTGCATTTTTCTCGTCAAGGACAGAGAATTCCCTTAAGTCTTACTAGCTTGCACTAAAGCCTCAATTATCCATGATCCCACAGAACTCAGCAGCCACAGTTCAATATATATACCTCTTACAATCAGCAACATTTAGTTTACCATATGGGATTTTTGGTTTTACACATGGTCATTAAGTAACCTTTTTCCTTGCAACAAAGATCATTTTCTCAGGACAAATCCCCATATAAGCACAAGGGATTTAACAGTTCTCCAATTTTTATCAGTTCAACACTTCTCTTTAAAAGCAAGTTTCTCATGTAACATAGCAGAGGTCCCTTCTACTAAAGCAGTCAGTGAGTGATCTGATAACCATGCACAGTTTGCATTATTGTAGTGAAAGGAAAACACAGGTAGACAAAATAGCCACAGACATACGGATCATATAAAAATGTTCTATAGCAACCTACAGTCCAAGTGAATGTAGGTTTTATCAGATCTTCAAGTTTAAAAAGGTGTGTGTACAAAGTCAAGGAAAAAAATCAGCTTTTTGATAAAACGTGGAAAAATTAACAAAAGCAAAAATTCAAGATTTTAATTCAGTCTTTTCACAACTCCTGCTGAATGTAAGGTCCTCCACCCCAGAAAATCTCAGGACAAGAGAATAGTTACAAAGTTTAGGCTCTTTAGTCCAGCAAGCATTTCAAGTATCTCCATGACACTTGTTTCAGAATGAAGGATGGTGGCCCTTTATCCCCTCCTGACCACAGAGATTTCATCCAAATGTCTCCTTTTAGGGATCCATTTCAATTTTCCTCGTCACTCCCTGGGACTACTGTTGGCTTCCTCTTTCAACTCAGGAAAACACTGATTACAGACACACACACACACACACACACACACACACACACACACACACACACACACATATATATATATATATATGCATATCAGTAATGAACCCCCTTCAGTTGACTCACTCCACTTGTAGTTTAAGCTCAAATATTGAATCCACGTGGTTAAAACCTCATTTAGCTGAACGTTCAGTTAGCTGAAATACCATTAAGTTGAATATGGCAGTTTCACAGAATTCCATAATACACGTGTAGAAATATGTAGAAATGCACAAGTGCATTTCACTTGGCTGGTTTTCAACATCTTGACGAATGTTACCTACTCACAGTCACTGCTTGTGTAGTTCCTACTTGTTAGCCAGTGGTGGTCCGGTTTGTGAAGTCTTCTCATTTCTCTCCAGGTTTGTAACCTTGAGTTATTATATTTAAAGTTAGGTGGTGTTTCTGAAATGTTTTTTTATTGGTGCATTTTACTATGTGATGTTTAACAAATCATCTGGCCAAATTTAATTTCAATCAAACGTAGTTTCAACCAATTTCAACCAGCTACAGACTGAACCAAATACAGCATGCTTCTAAAATATACTTTGATCATTACATTTTTTAATTAAAAAAGATTCTTCTATATACATACAGGATTCATGATGATACATTAAATGAATTTTGTATGACGGACAACTGTTCAGAAAACTTTTTGATGAAAGTCACTTTCAGTGTATAACAGAACAAACCTTTTTTTTTCAGTGGGTTAAGACCCCCTCTGCACCCCATGTGGGGAAGGGGGTGACCCCAACATATACATATACATACACGCATACATATACCAACTTCATGGTCACATAACAGTGAAGAAGACTGCAAAATTTAATGTTTGTTGCAAGTGAAATTGGTTTTCAGTGATACTTCCTTGCAGTGCTGTCCATCGGGCAAATACGCTTTGAAAACTTGTCCAGTTCTCTATATTGTCTGTGTGTACATATATATGTAGACAGATAGATACACATATATTCATATGAACCTCAAAAGTGTAGCAACTTAAACAAAATTATTGTCCAAAAAGAAAATAGTTTTTTGGAGCATCAGAGTTAAATTACACTTGGCCAAAGCTCAGGAATGAAACATATATTACACTTCTGTGACTACTGTTATCAAACAGTCACACAGTATAATGGAGAAGAGGTCAAAGCCATGACTTGGGAAACAGATGGATAAATACAAGCTTCAGCAAACTGAACCCATATGAAACGAATGATGAAAACACAAAAAAGCGCAAAATACTACATTAAGTTTCAGGATGTTTAACTGACATGACTAGTTACTATAAAAGTATATCAACCTCCAGAAAAATCACACTTCCAACTACAGAAACTCAATGTAGAACACATTATTTTTTTTACAGTGGGGCAAGCTCACCCAAATCCCCCTTTTTGATGGCAAACCCACACACTTCTTCTCTACCTATAGCAATTTCAAGGTAACATAACCTTAAAGAAGGAAAAGGTCCGAGTCCTGCAGAACTGAAAGTGTACATAATCTGCAATACAGCCAGTTCTGAGGTACTAAAATGTTGACTACAGGAGCCTAATTTTCCTGCTGCCTTGTACTCTTTGTTAAGGTAATATTACTTCTTCTTCTTCTTTCGGCTTTTCCCGTTTTTAGGGGTCGCCACAGCGGATCACCTTGTCCGCACATTGAATGGCAGTGGAGTTTTACGGTGTCGAGTTGCCAGCCCGGCGCCCAACCTTCCACAGAAGGCACACTCACATGCACACCTAGGGCCAATTTAGAGTGTCCAATCCACCTGCAGCATGTCTTTGGGATGTGGGAGGAAACCGGAGCACCCGGAGGAAACCCACGCGACCACAGGAAGGACATGCAGACTCCGCACAGAAGGCACCCCAGCCGAGGATCGAACCGGAGAACCTCTTGCTGTGAGGCGGCAATGCTAACCACTGCACCACCGTGGCCGCCCTAAGGTAATATTACTTATTCAAGTTTAATTATGCAAAAACTTCTCACCTTACCTCTTCTAAAAATTGTGTCTGCTCATATTCCTCATTCCTCTATTCATTTCACCTCTACTTTCTGCAGTATACTTAAACAACATACTGCTCTCCCAACATGGCTGCACCTCTGCTATAAAAAAAGGAATTCATTAACCAATTTATTTAGACGTTTGCTTGCAAAACTAGGAAAGTGCAGTAATGCAACTTGGGCCTTTTTAAACTACCATGACCCAAGACAAAGGAACATATTACTGAAGGAGATTTAATGACACTATTTAGCACCACTTTTTATATCAGTTTATAAAAACAACTTATGTAGAACCTTTTCCTCTTTCTGAGGTGGGACATCATCTACTGCCTTGCAGTCCAGCTGCTGATCGATATTTGGTAGTCCATGGAACAGCTAATTCATTGCTATAGATCACATACTGAGCAAAGGGGGGGGGGGGGCTCAACAAATTATTCTGTTCACTATATCATTTACTCATTTACCTGAAGCTAGGAGGGACCATTCCTATCCAAAAGCCCCTGCTGCTTGGGAGAGCATCCTCAATCTCCTTAGGATTACTGGTTCTTTTGAAAGTGACAGTAACGCTTGTGGTTCATCTTTCTCTCTGTCCTGTATAAAGCTCAGACTTTTGAGGGGGTAATTTCTGCAGCACCTGGGGATGGCTGGAAGAAAAAACTATGACTGACTGCATGGCTTTGTTTTTTTCTTCCTTTTGAGATGCTCGGGATGGAAGAACCAAAAAATGATTAACCTTGTACAAAGAAGCATTCAGGACCTTTCCATTCACAATATCAAGGAATGGTTGTATGCATGTCCACATCTATGGATAACAGTCCATATATAGCAGCAGTTACAGCATGCATGCAAACACATACATCCACACACAGACAACGGATGTATCATATCCACAGCTAATGGCATGTCTGACAGCTTTTGCCATATCTACACCTAATGCCACATTTGCCACTCTTTGCCATATCCATGCTGGATAGCACATTTACCAACTTTCGGTATAATCCTCTAGGATTCATCTTTCATAGCCTGAGCCAAAATCCTGATTCTGTTTCAAAATGTCCTCTGGTACTGAATCTTACTGTTTGATCAGTTTTTCCTCTTATCACCAGGATAGCCAGGTTAATTATACATCATCTTCCTAAAGAAATCCATGACCCTGCTCTCTCAGTAGAAGGGTATTTAAGCCAGCAATAACTTTTAAAATTCTGTTTCTGGTTTCGTGAAAAAATGTTGGAAAAGATCCTGTACCCAGTAGAAAATGACTGCTTTCTTAGAGGCCAGAGATTGGGCATCTGATTCCAGGTAGGCATTCTCAAAGATGTCCTCAAATGCTTGTATAAAAAGGAAATAATTGAAGGCCTGGGTTGTTCAATGCTCAAAAGCTTGCGTCTTTTTTCTTTTTCTTTTGGTTGAATTAAGTCCCCCCCCATTGTTTCTTTGAGAATTGCTTATCCAGTCTCTCTTCCCAATCCTTTCTAACCTCATCTGATTGATTCTTATAGTTATCATGCAATATTTTATATGCTCTAATGATTATTCCTTTTTTAACGGCAGCTTCTGTTCTAGATTCTACTAAAAACTTTAGTAGTGCTGGTCTTTCGTTTAGCACCCCTCCCATTTCTTTCTCTTTGCCTATACTCTGATATCACTCCTTGATGGGGAAGGCACTCTCTACCCTGCAGTCCAAATAAATTATTGGCTTCTTCCCATTCTATTACCTTTCCCTCTGTAGTTATTTGCTCCCAATACCTTGGTTCCTTTGCCAGTTTTCTCCAATAACTCCCAGCCCCCATCTTGCCTACTATCTATATCTGTAATTGCAATCATCCCTATCAGCAGAATCTCCTTTCCCCATTCCTGTGTTGGCTCACTTCTTAGAATACTTTCTGTTACTTTATGAATACAATATTTTGTATGATTGTTATTCTCCTTAAATATCTGCATCCAAAATACAAGTCTCTCCTTGTTTCTTGAGCTTCACCCCTTTTCAACATTACCCATTTCCACTTTGAAATACAGGTTTCTGCTTGTGCTATGTACAGGAGCCTTAACTGTGTAGCTCTGAAATATCCCTTCAAATCGGGTAATCCCAATCCGTTTTGTTCTATTCGAAGAATTAGCTTATCCCACTTGACTCTTGCCATTGTCCCCTCACAGATAAAATCCTTCAGCTCTTTATTAACTGCTATCCACAACTTCTCCTATGGTTGATAAAAATATGTCTGACCTGTGTATAAGGCTAAAGGGACTAAACATTTTAACTGCTTGTATCTTACCATCCATATAACAAAGCTTCCAATTTCTCAATTTTTGTATTATCTTTTTAGTCTCTTCCTACATATCCTTAGCTACCACATCAAAATCATTTTTAATCCATACTCCTAAATACTTAATTTTATCATGTCCCCATAAATATAGACATTGCTAAACCAGTTCATATGTGGGTACATAATTTATGGTTATTGCCTTTGTTTTAGCTTCATTCATTTTATATCCCAAACAAATATGAAACTGTCTCAAAATGTTCCACAACAATAATGTACTTTTCTGGTTTTGTCAGGTGTGAAATCATATCATCTGCAAATAGAGCCAGCTTTTCTTGACTACCATACAAATTATATCCTTGAATTTCCGAGTCCCTTATTTTCTTTGCCAGTGGTTCTAAATATAATGCAAACAATACCTGCCTAGTTCCTCTACTCAAGCAGAAATTATCAGAGAGGACTCCACCCACTTTAATTTTCACCTCTGATCCCTTATATATCCTCCTAATCAACCTTATAATTTTATCAGGGAATGCAGATGCTTTCATTACCCTGCTCATAATGTCCCAGCTTACTCTGTTAAATGCTTTCTGTGCATCAAGACCTACCAACATCAGTGGTGTTTTCTTACATCCTGCTTCTCTCTGGATCATTAATGTTCTGTTTATGTTATCAAATGTTTGCATCCCCTCCACAAAACCAAACTGATCTATATCTATTAATTTTGACATCATGTTTGCCATTCTTTTAGCCATTATAGATAAACACTTTATAATCATGGTTTAGTACTGAAATGGACCTGTATGAAGCTGGATCTGATGGATCATTACCCTATTTAGGTATTACAGCTACCACAGCTTTATTGCAAGATGTTTGTACTTCTCTTAAAATACTGTTAAACAAAACCTTTCAGATCTTCATCATTTTTTTCTCTCCTAGCTTCCAAATTTCCGCAGGAATACCATCTATTCCTGGGGACTTTCTTGTAGACTGGTTATACATCACCATTTATGTCTCATCTCCTCCTATCTTGTTAACAAATGAGCCTCATCTACCTCTAACCTTGGAATATTTAATTCTTCCATAAACATTTCCATTTGTACCTTTTCTTGATTTCCATATTTCACTGCTTTATGCAGACTTTCATAGATTTTCCGAAATATTTCTAATACCTCTACAGGATCTTGTTACATTCCTTGTTATAGGCTGCCTACGCTTGGTGATAGGTAACAGAAGGTAAAAAGGGCTAAGTTGCTGTGCTAAAGTTTTTGTGCTCTAGAGTTAAACTCATGCATATTATTGAGGTAATCCCTTATTTTCTGTTTAGCATTCTGCAGTTGCACTTCTTCTTGTTCTGTGAAATTCCCCCTATTTTGCAACACTTCAACATCTGTCAGTCCCTCTAAATAATTATTGTTACTTCTTAGCCATACGTCCATTTCTATTTCTACCCTATTTTAAACTTGACTTTAATTTTATCCTACTGCCTAGCTACATTTTCATAATAAATTTCTATCTTCTCTAACTGCTCCTAAATAATTTCCACTGCCCATTCCTTAAATCCTTCTCTTTTCAACAGATAGGTAAGAAAGTGCCAGTGTCTCATTTTTATTTCATTGCCCTGTTTTTATTTTAGCTATTACTGGTGCCTGATCTGAAATAGTTACTGGGTGCATATGAAGACCTTCAATTAAATGCACGTTTCTGTGAAATGTACAATTTTTGGATCTTGAGGAATAAGATGCAAATTCAATCAAAACTCCTAGTACTGAATTCATATCTCCCATGCTAAATATTTTCATAGATTTCTTCAAAAGTCTAACCTGCTTTGTTATATACTTTTCCTTCTGAGCCCATATCTGGTTTGCAAGTTTGACTGAAAAACTGACATCTTTCTCCAGGTGTGTCATGTGAAAGACTGTAATGGAGCAGTAATCCTTATGATAGACTTCTAGATTTATGCAAATATATTCTGAGAACATTAAATCATACTCTCAACAGATGTTAAAAAGAAGTTATGTACTCACCATAACATTCCATGTTTGTTGTCCATGATCTCGCCTTCATTCTTGCTGGTTGGGTTCGGAACTGAGCATCGGTTCCGACTCGGCCACATACCAAATCTCAAGAGCTTTCAGTGGCTCGAGGCTAGAACCTATCCCAAGATGCCTAGTGGCTATTCCCCAAATCTCGTTAAGAAACTAATCACTAGGCTATGGTAAACCCATAGTGTAACTGTAACAGGTGCGCTGCCCAAAACTGAAAAGAAATTAAGGGAATCAGACCATTAATAGCCAATTTTGTAGTTTCCTCTCGATCCTCCAGGAAGGGGGAAGGAAGAGTGGGATGCAAGAATGAAGGCGAGATCATGGACAACAAACATGGAATGTTATGGTGAGTACATAACTTCTTTATGTTCTGTTGTCCTGTCTTGCCTTCATTTTTGCTGGTTGGGACAGCGTCCCCAGCACCTTCTTTTTCGGGTGCCTCAAGGGAATAAGCTTTTCAGAACCATGGAACCAAAGGATGCTCTGTTCCGGGAGGCCACATCTACTTTGTAATGAGTGATAAAGGTACGAGGGTTGACCCATGTAGCAGCAACACAAATTGAATCCAAGGGGAGTCTAGCTTGAAAAGCAGTGGAAGTGGACATAGCTCTAGTTGAATGCCCCTTAATTTTTCCTGACAACTGTTTATTCTGAGAGTTGTAGACATAAGTGATGGTATTTATACGTCATTTAGATAAGGTGACTTTTGAAACTAGAGTACCTTTCCTATTTTCTGAGAATGAAACAGTTGGTAAGATTTTCTAAATTCTTTGGTACTATGCAAGTAAAAGCATAGCTGTCTATGTACATCCAGTTGGTGAAGCTTGTATTCTGCCTTGTTGCTATGATTAGGAAAAAATACAGGTAACTCAATAGACTGATTCAAACTGGCCTCACAGCAGACTTTTGGCAGAAAGGAAGGATTTGTTCCGAGGGAAACTCTGTCTTTGTGGAAAATCAGATAGGGAGGCCGGCTAGACAGAGTTTGCAGTTCTGAAACCCTCCTAGTGGAGGTAATGGCTGTTAAGAAAACTGTCTTCCAAGATAAGAACTTCTTTGAACAAGAGGAGGCTGGTTCAAATGGGGGAAGTGTTAAGGATGATAATACCAAATTTAGGTCCTATGGAGGTGGTGGTTCTCTTATGGGGGGGGGTCTTAAAATGAATGTGCCCCTGAGAAAGGCTTTGCATAATCTATGGGACATTACATTAGATCCCATGTCTCGCACATGGTAATTAGATATGGCAGCTAGTTGTACTCGTATCGTGGCTCCCACTACACCTTGATTAAAAATTTCTGTTAAAAATTCCAAGATTGCAGATATACGGGCTGTAAAGGAATCTATGTGGTTATTGTCAGTCCAAAAAGAAAACCTAAAGTTTCCTAGTTGTATCCTTGTGTGACAAAACCATTACATGTCGTACCGTTGGGGATAGTTCTGGAAGCCTGGCTAAGACTGGAAATGGAGTAACCAAGCTTTCAGCTTGAGACTTTGAAGAGAGGGGAGAAGCGTTCCTGATTGATGAGTCAGAAGATCCGGCACTGGGTCCAGGATCCAAGGCTCCTCCTGTAGATGGGGCCAAAGAAAGGGGAACCATATCTGATGAGGCCAGTAAGGAGCAATGAAAATTATCCTGCGACTCAATGACCTGGCTTTCTGGAGAACCTTGGGGATTAATGGAAATGGGGGAAAGGTGCATAGCAGTCCCAGGGGCCAATCGTGAGTAACTGCATCCCTTGGTGACTCCCCTGAAGGGGGAATTAGGGCAAAGTAGCTGCTGCATTTGGAGTTGATGGGCATGGCAAAAAGATTGCAGTAAGACTGGTCTCACTTGCAAAAAATTTGGTTCGCAATTTCCTGATTCATGGTCCACTCGTGAGGCATAGGAATTGTTCTGCTCAATCTGTCTGCTATCACGTTGGATTTCCCCAGGATGTGCGCTGCAGTCAGAAAACGTTGAGACGAAATTGCCCATTGCCATACTCTTTGAGCCTCTCAACATAGGGGGTAGGATCTGGTTCCCCCCTTGTTTGTTGATGTACCACACCACGGACATATTGTCTGTTTGTACCGCAATAGTACCTATTGGAAGAGAACTTTGGAATGCTTGCAACGCCAGATGCACCGCCCTCATCTCTAGGACACTGATGTGAAAGTGGTACTCATGTTCTTGCCAAATCGCTTGGACAGTCTGTCACAGATAATGCCCCGCCATCTGGGAAGTGTCCGTGGTCACTGTAGCTACAGGTTGGAGGAGAACAAACGGTCTGCCTATCATTACCTGAGTAGAGTGGAGCCACCACTATAGGGCCCTCTTGCAGACGTTCGCAATGAGAATCTTGTGTGACATGGGCAACTCCTGCATGGACCAATGAGCGAAAAGTAGCCACTGTAATATTCTCATGTGTAGACATGCCAGTGGAACTAGCGTTATTGCAGCTGCCATTGAACCCAAAACCATGAGAACAAATTTTGCTTGTACTTTCTTCTTCCTGAGCAATACTGACAATTGATGGCATAGCGTTTGAACTCTTTCATGAGGCAGATTTGTCACCATGTCTTTTGTGTTTAAGTCTGCCCCTATAAAGATAATATGCTGTGATGGCAACAAGACAGATTTTTTCTAAATTTATAGTAATGCCCAGTTCTGAGCAGAGATGAATGGTGGTGTCTCTTGTCCTGGTTAGTAGATGCTCAGTGGTGGCAGTCAGGAGCCAGTTGTCCAAGTATGGAAACACCCGGAATCCTTGACGTCTCAGGTGAGCCGTAACTACTGCCATGCATTTGGTAAACACTCTGGGGGCTGCAGTGAGACCAAAGGGAAGAGCTCTGAATTGGTAATGACTGGCTGGAAGCGTAAATATTTCCTGGATTGCCTGTCCCTCTAGATATGGTAGTATGCATCCTGAAGATCTATGGAGCACATCCAACTGTCTTGTCCCAAAAAAGGGAGTATAGACTGCAGTGTTACCATCCAGAACTTCGTTTTCTTCACCGACTTGTTCAGTCTGCTGAAATCCAAAATTGGTCTCCAGTCCCCTGTCTTTTTTGGAACTAAAAAGAACTTTGAGTAAATTCCGGATGTGATCTGGTCTGTGGGAACTTCTTGGATGACTCCCTTTTTTAGCAACCTGTGAATTTCTAGGGTTGCCTGATTCCTTTGACCAAGAGACACGTCTGGGATAGACTTTGATGGAAGGGGTGGATGAAAGAAAGGAATGTAGTATCACCTGGATATGATGGACTGTACTCATTTGTCTTGAGTCAAGTTTAGCCAGGCTTTTGGGTACAGTGATAATCTTCCTCTGACTGCCTCCATAGGTGGACAGACGGTTCGCTTTTCAGGACCGCCGAAAGGGTCAACCTGAGAAAGTATCTCTGTCACCCTGGTTTTGTGGACCCCCTCTGCCACGAGGACAGTGTCTTCCCTCATTATTTCCCCCTTTGCTCCTAGGGGAAAATTCACTACGAGTGTCCGGTGAAGTTCCTTTGGATTTCCTGAATCACATTTTCCCACCCTTCTGACCTTTGGGATAATGCCTAGTAGGGGTGGAAAAACGTACTCCCATGGCAGACAGAGTCTTGCCATCCTGCTCGCTCCTGGTGAGAGTCTCTTTCACTTTTGGCCCGAACAAGGACGAGCCATCAAACGGGGTTGTCAATAAAGGAAGACTTAAATAGTTCAGCAAATTCACAAAGACGCATCCAGGAATGTCTCCTCAGAGCTATTCCTGTGCCTGCTTGCCCTGCTCACTCCATTGGCCACATAAGAAATGAGGCGCATGAAGGAGTTAGTAATAGAGGTTAAGGTCGCAAGCTGAGTGTTTATTTTGTCAGATACTCCCCGAGTTGTATCTTCTAGCTCTTTGAGGAGATCCCTCTGAAGATGAGTAAAATGGGATAAGTAATTCAGTGACTGAAGGGTAAAGGCTGCTAACGAGAACATATGCTTTCCATATCTGTCCATCATTCGAGACTCCTTATTCGGTGGATGGACAGATGCAAAAGTTTCAGCTAATTCCTTCTTGGTGGCCGCCACCACCACCATAGCATCTAATGGGCCACCTTTGGTCAAAATTGTCTTCTGGGACTGTAATAAATTTGCTGGGCCTCCTCGGAACAGGCTCCACTGACTTCCGAATGACGAGACACCCAAGAGGTGGAGGGTCGAGAACCAAATGCCTCCAGGTATACAGACTCATCTTCAGAAGGGGCGAGGGTTTTCCAGCCACCTCTCTGTTTCAGGATCTCTAGGATGTCTGAAAAAAAGACATCCTCAGAGGGTGACTGTGGGGATCCTTCTGAAACCTCTAAGTCGGTATCCAATGTGACAGACTCAGGGGAGTCTATGTGTTTCCTCTTACACTTTGTCTTCTGAGGGACTTCCTCGGTGGGATGTTCTGGGGAGGTTTCAGAAGGGAGGGTTTTGCCCACTGGGGCATACTGGGGCATTGTTCTCTAAGCTGGGGCTGGAGGGATGGTGTAGAGGTTGATACTGGCCCTTTGGGGGGAAAAGTAGCTGGAGCCGAGGGTGGAGCAATCTCGGAGGAAAGTATGCTCCTCATCACCTCGAAGGCACCCTGCTCCTGAGCTGAGAGAGCCTCCCGCTCCAAGGAACAAGGAGATCTCCCCCGTGCCAAGAAGGATGGATCCGAGGCTGATGTGGGAGCCTAACTCACCTATGCCGAAATCCCGATTAGGTGAGTCGGATCTGACAAGGGTCCTATTCCCCCCCCCCGAACGGACAAGGGAGTGTCGGCCCCCAGAACCCTGCAAGAACGACAACATGGAAGTGGTTGGACGGAAATCGGCACCGCAACTCCGGGAATGGATTTCAAGTCCGAAGGTTCCAACACTAGGACTTCCAGGCACTCTGGCTCTGAACTCGACTGAGTCTGAGGAGGAACCGAAGGTATAGAAGCTACTGAGATCAGCTCCACAACCATCTGGGCTGGGCTGGAGAGAATTTTTGCCAAGCCTGGTGTACGAAGCAACCTTCTAACCACCTGCTCCACATCATCATCCGAAAGGCTCCTGGATGACCTAGAGAAATGGGAAGACTTGTGGCTACCTGCCAGCGATTGTAGTAAAGGAGACTGTGGCACCGAATGAATCAGATCCAGGAACGGTGACCAGCTCCTTTTTCGACTGCTCAATGATTCCAAAATTACCAGTGGAACCGACGTAGCTTTTTCCTTTTCGGAACCGACGGATTTCAGCTACGAAGAACTCAGTTTCTCAAGTCTCTTCGACAGCTCAGAGGCTGCAGCCGAAGAGGTTTTGAGTGATTTGTCCAAAGGTTTGGAGGCCTGAGTCCCTTCAACAGCTGAGTCAAAAGGCCCCTTTAGCAAACCCCTTAGAATAAGCTTATTTTTCCGCTCCTGCAGGACCCTTGAGCTAAACCCATGGCAAATAGAACAGGAGTCCTGCAGATGGATGGTGCCTAAGCAGTACACACTAGTGTGACCATCAATAAGTGACATTTTTTTGTGTACACGAGTCACATTTCTTGAAACCAGACTGCTTGGTCTCCTTAGACTTCCTGACTCTGACAGTTTAAATACAATCAGTAGAGAAATGTACTAGTCAGTTAAATCTCACTCAAGTACAAATAATTACACTATCATACAACAAGCAGTGACTAACAGTACAAGGAAACAATTAGCAGTGAAAGACAGCAGGTCAGTTAAATCTCACTGGAAGCAAAGAACTACACTAGTCTACAAAAACAAATATGGCTAATCAAAGCAGAAACATCAAACTCTTTCTTTTTTTTTTTTTTTTGGAAAAGATAGGAAGATGGAAGAAAGTTAGAGGAGGGTCTGTAACTTAAACGATGGACTTCTCTAACCTGAGGAGATGGCTCTAACTTAAAGAGCGAAGAAAGAAAAGGAGGAGCCCTCTAACTAAAACGGGCTAAGAAAAGGAAGAAGGGAATCCTCTAACTTACACGGATTCCTCAGAAGGGCAGCACTAGACAGAGGCCTAGAAAAATTACAGCCAACTTAAAGTCAACAAGCAAGAACGGAAGGACTTTTCCTCAGAAAACAAGGGACACACTACATATAGAGACAGAAAAAGGATATTCTACTACTATATTTTAAGCAATAATGTCATAAATATACAAAGAAAAAAAATCCACTTAGCCTGAGCCAGCAATCCCAAAGCTGCAAGCGGCAAATGAGATCTAGGAACAGCCGCGAGGCATCTTGGGATAGGTTGTAGCCTCGAGCCAGTGAAAATTCTTGAGTTTTAGTATGCAGCTGAGTCAGAACGGATGCTTAGTTATGAACCCAACCAGCAAGAATGAAGGCAAGACAGGAAAACATAACATTAAATATTAATGCAAGATTTCAAAAGTAAAAGTCAGTCCTTAACATTCCCTTTAACAATGAAAAAAAAATACGAGCACCTAGAAGAAGGTTTGATACCCAAGTTATCGAAGAAAGCAATTATTCTGAAAGAGTAAAAGGGAGCTGACTAAAATAACTACTGCATAGTCATTGCACTTACAGACTATTGTAAGATGTTATGTGTAAACATTTCAACTACAGAAATAACAAACAGTGCAGACATGACAAATAATTATTATAGCCAAATCAACCCAGATGAAAGAGAAAAACTATATTCCAAGTCTGCCTAGTCACAAAACCGGTTTGCTACAGTGGCATAGATGGCAACTCAACAAGTGCACAGTGTAAAGGTACTGCAAAGCTGCAGTAAAAGGGAAACATCAGAAGATGTCTACCCAATATATTTAAAGAAATCCTCTTTCCTTCAAATGCAGATAAAGCTGATCCTCAAAATATTCTGCACTATTAACATTTCTCAGACCAGGAGGAAGAACATCCTAAATAAAGAGTCTGGAGAAAAACAGGCAAATTTTGCTAGATCTAAATTTTATGGGAAAAGCTGACATTAAGTGCCTTATTAGCGGTAGAGCAGAGAAAATAAAGGGAGGTTTTCTTTGCATAAAGATGCTGCAAGGACTGAGCAGTAAATGAGATACCACAGTTTAAAAGTAGGATGCTTGAGCATGCTCTCATGGAGTACAAGGATTCCTTGACTATGACACAGGTGATCTGAGGTTGAGTACCAGCTCAGACGCTTGATGGAAATGGCAGGAAAGAGTGGGGGAATACTAAACCTGGGAGTTGGGGGACAGTCTCAGTCTGTTCAGTGCTTCAGTGATGGGGTGACACTGTAGGAAGCAGTGTGGGGTGGCCAAGTGTTAAACCACCACCCTGCTTTGATAACCGCTCATTGTGAATACACAAGAGCATGCAGTCAAACTGGGGAGGAGACTGTTGTTATCGAGTTGATGTAGTCCCAGGAGAGGGATTATACCTAAATAAATATGCTTTCATTGCTGGAATGTTGGCAAAGATACAAATTATTACTGAAGCTGCCTCTATAATGGTTACCTCATATCAGCTCTCACCCTCACTAAAGATAACCAAGATAGGGGAACAAGATGCTCATTGTTGATAGAAGGAGGCTTGATGGTCAGCAAGTGTGAAAGGAAAAGATAAAAAAAAAAGTAAGATGCTTGGTATCAACTCTACTTAAAGGAAGTTATCTCACTCTTGTATAGTACAATAATGCTCAAATTATTTACTTATTTATTTAACATTTATTTACCGGGAAAGTCTGACTGGGACAGAGCCCATTTTCAGTGGAAGCCCAGGTAGAAAAGCTCCAGACGCATGTCTTTGTAAGTAAAACAAGGAGATAGGAGACTAAATATGCATATCATATTCCCCAAGACAAAGAAATAAGCAATTCTTGTTTAAGGAGTTAAAGCGTAAATGAGGTATATACTCGATCTGAAGGAATAAAATGCCTTTATCAATTGCCATCCATGCATCTGAGTCATATGAGCATAGCCAGCTGAGCATTAATTATAGCTTTAAGCAAAGCCAAGGCATATATTGCTGGAATCAGAGGTGGGTGGGGGTGTCTCACTTACTTATCCATACAATCAATATTCAGGTGTCAAAAGCACTAGTATTGCTTCATTTATATTCTACCTTACTGAACTTTCTATGGGTCCCAAACAGCAAATTTTTATTTTTTAAGTTATTAAAATATGCTTATAGTCAAAATGACTACTAATTTTTTTAAAGGTCAGTTTGTAGTAGCTCTTTGCGTGAGAAGGCTGATGAAGAATTTCTGATGAGAAAGTACAGTCGAGTAGTAACTTACCACAACAGTAGATGCTTGAATAAATAACTGCTGCAGCAATGACAACACATAGATGCATCCTGCCAAAGATACTGCACTTCCAGTCATGTCGTACATCTGACCTTTAAGAAATGGTTTACTGGTACTTAAAGGAAACAAATGATCTAAGATGACAGACTTGGACACTAAGAGAATAAAAGGAAAGTGGAAGTGAAAAAGGCTCTACCTCTGCTTTGGATAAAAAAGGAAATTAATAGCCAGGAATAAGGGAAATGGAGAGACTGTGCATATACTGAAACCATGATCTACACAAACATCTACTGGTATAGTAAGTTCTTACCCAACTGTATTATGTTCCGTGTTAGATCACTGTTTCAGTAAAGCTAACTCATGGGACAATTCCCAGAGCTTTTAGGTAAAAAGGTTGGAGGTTTGAGAGACGGAACTGGAGTCCAGTAAATCTTGAATGATAGTTCTAACAAAACAAGCTCTAGCTATGGAAAAAGCATCTATTTTACAATGTTTGGCCAAGGTGTGAATTGAAGACCAGGTAGCTGCTCCAAGACAGACTTGGAGTCAAAATCCTTGAAAAATGCACCAGAAGAAGACATGCCTCTGCTGGATTATTCTTTAGCAAGACATTGGAGAGGTCTGTCATGTTAGGAATAGCAGAAATATACGGTCTGTTCAGAAAAAGAACAAACAATAGATCAGACTTTCTAAGGTTTTAGTCTTGTCCAAGTAGAATCTTAATTGCCTGCGGACATCCATTAAATGAAGGCTCTCCCCCTAAACACATTTTGAGGGTTGAGAAAAAATGCAAGGAGGTGGACAGATTAGTTAAGAGACATTTCAGTAACCATTCTATGCATAAAATATGGGTTTGTTCTGAGGGTCATCCTGTCTCTACGAAAAAAACAGAAAAGGAGGAGAAGACATGACAGCTTGTAACTCAAAAAACATTTTGGCAGATGTTAAAGCCACTAACAGAAGTTGTTTTCCAACTGTAAAATTTCAAAGATACTGAAGAAGCAGGATCAAAGGGTGGTAAGCATGAACTTATCAAGAACATAAATCAAGTCCCTAGCAGGAGGAATGATTTTCTGGGTGGCCTGATATGAAGGATGCCTCTTAAGAATTGTCAACCCTCATAATATGAAGAAAAAAAAGATTCACTGGTAGGCACGCTTAAATGGCTAGCAAACATACCTTGACAGATGTGTGGGATAGACCTGCTTAATAAGGATCCTGTCCTCTGTTATAGCACCAAATGGGAAATCTCTTCCACAAGGTTTTCTTGATTGCAGGTTTCCTAGCCTCCTTTATAATATTTAGCCTGAATGAAATTTGAAATCTGTCATCCAGACTGTGAGAATCACTGTCTTTGGGTCTGTATGAATTAGAGAGACATTCTATTGTTTGAGCTGTGGGATAACACAGTGATCGACCTCAGCTAAGTAGAAAAGAAGAGATAACCAATATTGTCTTGGGCAAAAGGAGGGCACCAAATGCATTACTGGACTGACTTTCTAAATCTTCAGAAAGACCTTTGGGATAAGAGGAAGGAGAGGGGAAGTATATATGAATTCCCCTTTCCATGGAAAGGAGAAGCTATCCATTTGCCACGCCTCACTGCAAAGGGTTCTACAGCAAAAAAAAAAAAAAAAAAGTCTGACCTGATTGTTCACAGTGGAGGCACAAATATCTATATGAGGTGTTCCCCACTGATGGACAATCTGAAGGAAGACCACTTTGTTCACCCTGGCTAAATTTCCCCTAGTAGTATAAATACCACTTCAGGTGTCTCCTGACAAGAAGCTACTTGGCTAATGGTACTAATCTGGTCAACAAAGGATATCTGGATGGATGGATAGATAGACAGACAGACATATGGATAACAGACAGACAAACATTTGTAAGGGTTTGCCTTCAATCTGATAAGGTAGTCTGCCATTGAATTAATCTATGATGGGATATCCACAACTTGGAAGAAAAGATTGTGATGAAAGACAAGGTCTCAAAACTACCCACCACAAGCCTCGAAAGGTAGTAAGATTTTGTTCCCCCTGTTTGATGATACGCCACATGATCACTGTATTGTGTGTTTTTTTTTTTTGTTTGTTTGTTTTTTTTTGAAGAGTCCCAGAAGTCCAAAGATGAGTCCTGGGAGTCCAAAGGTGACGAAGAGCCTGAAGGGCAAACATCAAGGCTTACATTTCTCTGATATTTATATATTTTTCCTGTCCTGGTTGGACCAGACTCTGTCCACTTTAAAGCCATTTGAATAAACTCCTCCCCACGCAAGGTCTGAGACAATGGTTGAGACCTTCTGAAGTGGAGGAGGAATAAGAAATGGGAACTCTTGGGTGGCTACTTTCTGCCTGACCCACCAAAACTGTTATTTCTTCACAAAAGAAAAGAGAGAAACTGGGAAAGAGAAAGAAAGGCAGTGTTATGCTCAAACTGTTTGCAAGTATCACTGAATTTTCCCCATGTGGAGTTTGGTAAAAGAAACCGTTTCCATTGTGAATGCCATGAACCCCAGGGCTCTCAGAAACTCTCTTGCAGTGACTATGTGAGGAATAGAAAATAGTCCATCAAGAACTGGATTTTTTTTTCTGGGGGAAGAAAAGCCATCATACTGGATGAATTCAGAAGACACCCCAGAAACACCAGAGACTGAGGTAGGTGTAGACTGGATTTAGTAAAGTTCAGAGAGAGCCCCACATTGAAAAAGAGGTTGACATTGAATTATTAATCTTGAAGAATCCTTTGAAATAAAGTGGCCTGAATGAAGTTGTTGTCCAAATAGGGACAGATGTGGATACCCTGGAGCCTGCAGGAGCTAGATATTTTATGAAAACTCTTGATGCAGTGGAAACCCAACAAACAATGCAGTAAACTGAAAGTGATATCCCAAATTGCAGAATCTCAAAACTATGAAGTCTGGATGGACAGGATATGCAGACAGGCATCCTTTACCCAAGGTAACTATTACAGCATGGAAAAGAGTCTGGAGCACAAACATCTTGAATATTTGGAAATTTTAAATATGTGTTCAGATTGGATAAATCCAGAGCTGGTCTCCAAGTCTTTTCTTTTTAAGCCTAAACTAGAACTCTTTTCCTTTTTGATGGTGAGGGACAGGATCTGCTATTCCATGATTGAAGAAGACAGACAGGACTGGGAGGATAATATACTGTTGGCTTCTGGGGACCTGAAGAATTCCAGAAGGTATTTTTTATGATGGCCAAACCTCAAGCGTCAGATGTTACTGTTCTCCAAAGTGCAAAGAGAAAGGATGTCCAAGAGACTGGGATTGGGAAGGCAGAGGTAAGAGAAAGGGGGAGGAAGATAATTAAACTGGGACTTTTGTCTGAGAAGGATGTCTTTGACTATTTGAAATCAGACTTGGGCTTCTCTTGCCATTTTTTTCTTGGAAGATGTTTTTAACTTCTGTGGTAAAAGGGACCTGATGTGGAGGAATAGTTCATCTGAAACTTATATGGAAAAGAAAATGATGCTTGAACCCCTGCATTATCTTTCCCCCTTCATCTAATTTCTTGAATAGAACAACCAAACAAGATGTCCATATCTAAAGGAGTATCCAAAAGTTTAGCTTTAACATCTTCAGATGTAGAACAAAGCCAGGAATACCTCCTTAAGACTATTCCTGCAGCAGATGCTTAAAGGGGACATCAGCACTGTCTTATCCATGCTTGACAGAATGATTTGCTACCTGTGTGGTAGAAGTGATCATGTTTTGAATTTAACAATCAGGCTCAGTAGATTTCCAAGATAGCTGCACACTGATCAACAGCTTAACTTCATATCTCATTGTCCAACTGGAACTGACAGTGCCAATAAAACAATTTTTTGGGGGGGTAAAATAAGTTACTGGTTAGTAAGTACACTGTCTGGATGCCAGCAAAGAAGACATTGTTTGCAAAACCTTAAAGAAAATCCCCCAGAAAAGGTGAAAAGAAAAAACTGTCTAGAAAGGACGCTGCAGCTGTTCAGCAAAACGTAGTTCAAGTTTCAGCTTTACTTCAAGAGATGGCTTTCAGTAATTTAAAGGAAAAAAAATCAAATGTACTCAGAGGTGATTAAAATAAATGAAACACTGAAGGATTACATCAACAAAAGGTTAGAAAAAAAAGAAGCCTTAACTAGCTGTTCAGATGAAATGACAAAACTGCACAAATTACATGATGAAATGAAGAAAAAGCAGAATGAGTATCATGCTTCTTAAGAACAGCTTTAAAAAAAAAAAAAACAGTAAGAGTTAGAAGACAGACCATGAAGAGAAAACCTGAAATGTTCTTAAGTACCAGAGATACTGGAAGGAACACACTGTATTAATTGTATGAAAGCACAAATAAGCAACCAGACTGGTGTTCCACAGCAGGATTTGTTAAATGAAAGGGCACAATGAGTGCATGCTCCAAATCTGGCCACGAGAAAGAAACTAAGACCTATATTAGTAAAAATGCAATCATACCAGCAGAAAGAGTTGATCCTGACAAAACTGTGGCTGAATGAAAAAGTAGTACTTTTTCAAATCTAGGTGCTTAGGACCAGCCCCCCCCCCCCCCCCCGGCTGACCTGGTGTGACTCAGACTGAACTCTACAGGTCCCTACAAAATGGTGTTTACAGGACTGCAATCAGTTTCTCTCAGCATTTAAGCAGATTGAACTCTACAGTTCCCTACAAAACAGTGTCTACAAGACTGCAAACAGTTTCTCTCAGCATTTAAGCAGATTGAACTCTACAGTTCCCAACAAAACATTGTGTCTACAGGACTGCAATCAGTTTCTCTCAGCATTTAAGCAGATTGAACTCTACAGTTCCCTAAAAAACGGTGTCTACAGGACTGCAATCAGTTTCTCTCAGCATTTAAGCAGAGTAGGTTGCACACAAAAAGCATTTGTTAAGCTTTCACTTACAGTGCTGTGTAATTAAGCAGGTCACCATTTTGGTCAGCTATAGGGCTCTTTTTCTACTTGACTGTTT